>NC_056595.1:15978352-16278352 GCF_018340385.1 Cyprinus carpio | reverse complement strand
ATAGTCATTAATAATAATAATAATATATATATATATATATATATATATATATATATATATATATATATATATATATATATATATATACATATATACACACACACACACACACACACACACACACATTAATATGATTGTATTATTATTATAGGATTATTTAAATATTAAAAAAAATCTGTATATTCATGGAAAAGACACCACAGCCTTATCTATCGTTAAGCACAAACGCTGCAATTTATGCCATTTATTTTTATAGAAATGCGGCATGTACATCTAAAGATACCCCCCAACTGTCTTACATTCACACACACGCATACACACACACACACACACAGACAGTGCCTTTGTTACAGGATGTATTAGAGCACACCGTCACCGCATATGCGCCAAAATAGCAATTTTTGCAGCCGGCTGCCAGCAGTGACAGGAGATATTTCATCCTGTTGTCAGAATATTATTAATAAAACATCAGGACTAGAGTGCAGCACAATTTTTCCTTTCAATCACTCCCAGCATCTGCCATGAAAATTTCATGCTGTATATAATTTCCACTTAATGTATTGCACTTAAAACGTCGGTGCTAGCACCATGTGGGGAGTTTTAAAGGGTTAATTGTATCATGTATCTGCAGAGTTAGGGCACCTCTACTTACCAAACAATGACTTGAGTGATTGTATGCAAATATACCGGTGACCCTTTTGCTTCCCCGTGGTCAATTTATATGGTTATTAAGGTTTTATAAAATGGATGAGCGCAGCACTTTGAACGGCATTTTCCTACCTCATGTTGTCCTAATTTATTTCATTTCTCGCGGGGTCTTCCGAAATATGTTTATTTCTCCCCCTCGTTCTCGCTTTCTGTCTCTCTCTCTCTTTCTTTCTTCTCCCGTCGTGTGCCGTGTGATGGAAGCTGCATGGGGTGGAGGGGGAAAGACAGGAGTGGTTATCTGGCATTACTCAGCCTGCTAAAAATTCATTAAAATGTGACATCAGCGCAGTGAAAGACAAATGCTCTCTGGATGAAAGGGAACAGTAGGCCTTTCAGGGATTAGAGGCGCACGGCCTCGACCTATCACCTAACAGCATAAACAGATTAATCCACTGGTAGTGCTGCAAAGATACACAGAATTATTAAACACGGTGTGGGAGGGGGGGGTTTGAGCCTACAGAAAAATGTCCATGTAATCTGCCCAGTGCTAACAATCTGCAGAGGTGTGTGAAGAACATTCATATTTTAGAGTGTCCCGGGTTTGATGAAACCAGACGGGCCCCCCTGCATCAGTGTTTTGTGGTATATTTTGTATATACACACACGCACATACACAGCAGACGATCCAAAAGCAGTCACCCTAACCTCTAGTGGGTAACCAATTGCCCTTCCTGTGTTCAATTGTAGAACAACCAGGTGAAGACAGCGAGGAATCCCCACGAGCCTCCTCATTGGCCGCGGCCGAGGACAAAGACTCGAGCAAGAGGGACGCCATAGAAGGCAACATAACAGAGAAGGACTCCAGTAAGACCTTTAGTTTTGGTCTTTTTTCCCCCCCTGGTACCCTCCCTGGTGTCACTTAGTACTAACACACTGCTCTTACCTGTTTTGCTCTTCTGTTCTCTTACATTGGGGCTTTTCCTGCTAATAACAGCTGCATGTGTGGGTTGCATGTGAATGCTATCAGTAGCCTCCCGCTGACCTATTTTACTCATAGCCATCTGATGGCAGAGATGTGGATAAAGGCAAAGAATATTCTGCAGTGACCACCAAGATTATTTTTTTAATCAAATCAGTTTGTGCGCTTGTAATTTTTAAGCGCCTTTCATTAATCTTTGCTGTTCTTGTGATTTCTCTGATGACATACTCATTTTGTAAAGCATAGGATTAGATAGCATTCAAGGGTGTAGTTTTGTAACCTTTTTTCCCTTCTTATTTAATTCAAGCAAAGCACCAGCTATCAGAGCTCATTGTCCTCGAACTGCGGATCTGCGTACACATCTGACTGGTAGCACATTAGCAAGGGCAACAATCCTTACAAAACAGCGTTGTGTTGAGATCAGGAAACAGCCCCTGGAGCTAGCATCTGGCATCACTACCTAAGGCTCTGTTATATTTGATTTGCCAAATAAGAATTCATATGTGCTTTTTTATGTATGAGATGGAAATATATGGTCAAAATGAATATTACATTAGGCGTCTTTTCATGCACACCATACCTAGCTACATAATGTTGGGTTCAATGGAGCAGAGGAAATGCTGAAACAGGACAGAGCCTATTAGTTTAGCCAGTCGTTTATCTTTTATCCATATAGCCATGACAGGCTTGTCTGAGGCAGCTCGTACTCAATGCATTTACATGACCTATTACATGCGGCATCATTTAACGCTGCGGTCGAGATGCAGATTTTACTTAAACTAGTTTTCTTAAATCTTAATGTGAATATATATACATAACAACATTTGCTTTGTTTTCTTTTTTTTCAAGGCTGCAGTATTTACATTGAAATTAGAAAATATCCGTCCCAAAATGGCTGTTGTTTTGATTTTTTTTTCTAATCCATTACTCAAGTCAGAATGTGTTTTAGGGGTTGCTCTGTTGAACCCATATGTTAAATGTGTTTTTTGGGCCAAAGGAATAAATCCCTAATGTGGGTTTGAATATAAAACACCAGACTCCTGTATATTAAAGATTATATGTAGAGATATTCACAATATTCATCTTCACATGCAGCATCTCTCAAAACAGCCCATTTTGTCATTTTAATCTAGTGTCACTGTGGATTAATTATAATCCAAATTGCATTTTCCATGCAAATGTCTTAATCTGGATCAACTCCAGATTACTTTGTGCCCTGTTTATATGTAGCATGGAAGCATGTCAATGTCTTGGCTTTAGGGTAAAGGGATAAATCAGCTAACACAAGCAAAGATGAAAATTAGCTGTCATTATTGCTAAGAACATTTTCTGCATACTAGCTGTAAATTAGCAGGGAAATTAAATATTGTTTTTAAATCAGCTCCTATGAGATTTAAAATAATGCAGCTGATTTAAATAAAATGCAAGACAGATCAAATTCTGCATATTTACCATTAACATTTGCATGTTTCCAGCTCTGAAATGAGCATTTATTCAATTTCTGTCTTTCCAGATATTTGATTAAAATAAATTAAAAGTATTTGCATATTTCATTGAAGCCCTACAGCTATGATTTCTGTTACTGACTTAATCAATTCAGAGAGTCCTGTAAGATTTGCCAAATATGACATCCGTCGGTTTACGCCTCGTCTGAAGTGCGATGGCAAAGCAGATGGACTCTGATTATTTTTTGTGAGAGCACAGAGAAAGCGGGGCTGCACTGTGCAAGCTCAGAATTTAGAGTGTGGTATTCAAATGTTATCTGCTGAACTGTAGGTCACACTAATGCGTAACCTTAACCTCTTGTCCTTGTAAATCACTAAAGTTCTCGGAGCGTCCCAGGGTCCTGCTTTATTTATTGCCCTGTCACCTCAGCCAGACTGGCTGGACTGAAGACCAGTAAATTGAATAGTAAATTTATGATGCCTTTATCAAGCAAGTCCCGTGTAATTGGCATTTGGAGGGGAAAGAAATTTTTAAATAAAATAGTTTGTCATATACAAGCGCACAGTACTGTTTTGCAGAGCTTCCAAAGTAAGGCTGTGCTGTTTTTGTTAATATGAAATTTTAGTCGTGTCAAACATTGAAAATTAACAGGACTAAAAATGGCCTCTCTCTAGGTGAGGAACATCAGATAAATAACATTAGCATGGTTTTAGTTGTTTCTTCTTTTAGTTTGCTTGAATTGTCAGAGGTGTTTAAAGAAGCCTTATGTGGGTTGCATGATTTTAAAAATCCCATTGACATTTGTAAATAAAGATGGGTGGCCAGTCTGTGGCTCTGGTCCCTGTAATGCAAACAGCTTGACTGTCATAAATCACTGTTTGATTTATCTAATCAAGCAAGGTCCTGCTTCTCAAAGACATTTGTCATGCGGATGAGACGTGTGGGGGCTGTGGTGTCACAATTATTTTCTCTATTTCTTCAATGCACTGTGTTTCTGTAGACAAAGAAAAAGGCATTCTAATTTAGTGTGAGGTACAGACTACACAAAGAGTCTAGCCATTGAGTCTTGACACAATATTAGTTGAACATAAAGACTATTGTAGATATTATATTATAAAACACACACACACACACACACACACACACACACACACACACACACACACACACACACACACACACACATATACATATACACATACATATATACATATATATGTATACATATATGTAATATTAAGTGCTGCAAAGGCATTTTATACTTTTTCTTTCCTAATTTAATGTTACCTGTTTCTTTTCTGACAGTCTAGTGTGTCCATCTGCAAAGGACTTTAAATGTTTATGAAAGCACAGTGTTGATTAAAAAATAAATCATAAAGATGGATCCTCATGTAGAGCAGATTAGCCCTCAGACCATACATTTACATTCAATATGATGGCAATCAATGGAAGGGGCATTGCATTGTGAAATGTATTTGCACCCACTTGTCCAGAAGTTGCCTCCTCACCCGGGAAAATAATTTAGTTGCAGATTGACTGGAAGATGGCGAAAATTGAAAGTTAAATTTAGAAATCCTCGTAATAAACAGAGGGGGGAGAAAAAAAGGTCAGATGATATGGTGCAGCAATGAGATTGGGGAGCCTCGCAAATGAGGTTTTCTGTTTGTCATGAAATGCATGACACCCCCCCCCCCCAAAAAAAAAAAAACGCAGCAGGAATATCAAGGCCAGGAGAGAGAGAGAAAAAAAAAGATTACTTAGCTATTTGAGACTGCAGACCATACTCTTGATACACTTGGAAATTTGTATTGTGCCCTTGTGGTTTTTTCCCCCTCTGGTGTCACTTTCTTTGGCAGGCTAATATGTCAGGCTCCTGATATGTAAGACCACAATAAAATAAGCAGAATGCCTTGTAATGCCAAGAATTAAAATGCATGAACACGCAGCAGATATTGAAATATACTTTAAATAAATGCAGAGCAGAAAAAATACTCATTCCTTTTTTTTCAACATCTTTTTCACCATCCATTTTCGATGACTGAATTTGCTAAGCTTTGATTCATAAGAGTAATACACACATTTAGCCTAGAGTGACCAGATTAAAGCAAAGAACAGCGAGCAGGGCTTTCTTTGTGCACTGTATATGCAGCGAGAGGATAAATTGCATTGACTGAGGAGGCTGGGACACTGTCTGTATCTGAGGATACAGGGGTAATGAAAGATTTATCACTCTGTGCAGCATACTCTTAATACAACTGGGGACTGATTTGCTGAATTGAGCTCAGCTGAAATGGAAATAACATGGCAACCCCCTCTAATACAGAGTATGAGGCATGGATATTCAGGGGGATACTGGGAATGGTGATTTGGCTGTCTATATCCCCCAAATGAACTGCATAATGGTACCATGACCTGCAATGCAATAACAATGAATTTAAACCTCTAATTTGTGGATATCTTCATTCGGTTGCTTTTGTGAATATAGATTTCTTTTTTTTTCTTTTTTTTTTCTAGTATTCATGTTCAAAATCAATGCACACAATTTGTCTTTAATTTCTGCTTTTTGCTTTATCTTAATAAATATATAATGTCCATTTCATTTGCTACATAATGTGAGTGGCCCCAAATACTTTTTTATTTTTTTTTTAGATCTACATTCGTAACAATAAGCTTATGTTACCCGAATGTGCCGTCTTATTAAAGTGAGGGTCATTGTACCTCTGTCAGGAGATTTTCAGCATCGGGAGTCCAGAATAAGCTTGTGACAGAAGATATCCTATCTGTTTATTCACAGGAATTAATACACTGGCTAAGGAAACTCTGGGGACTACTACAGCAGGGAAGCGGTCGCTTCAGCAGGAGAAAGAAAATGACAATCCACCCAAGAGGCCCAAATCAGCTGAAGAGAAGACACTGTCCAATGAGCAGGTTAGTTACTTTGATCTGTTTGCAAAAATGGGACTTTATAAAAAGACTGCGCCATTTTAGTGCATAAATTCTTGGATTAGATTATATTCATTGACTTTTTTTCCCAGTTATATTAAAAAGCACTGTCTGAGTGGTACAGGACTTAATGAACCATTTCTGAAAGGGCTATATTAAAACAGGTAGTTAGAAGTTTAAACTTACTTCATGTAATAAGAAACAAGGCATAGTCTGAAATGGTTCATGTCGACATTCTTTGTAATTTTCTCATTTGAAATTCTAGACATTCATGTTAGCTCATTTACTTATGTACTTCATTATGTTTTTAATTAAGTTACATGAAATGAAAACTAAAGTGAATTGGAGGAGATTTAATTTTATAGACATTTGGGGTCTTGTTTTGTTTGGAATTTGATTTCCTTAAGGCATCATGTAGCAGTCTCATTCATGTATAGTTATTTAGAGCAGTGCTGTAATGCATGGCAATGCTATGATGAACTCTGTATTTTCAGGTGCAGCAGTGCCCATACTGTAATTACAGTAACAAGGATGCAAACCATTTACAGCTGCACATCATGTCCCAGCATTCCATGCAGCCGGTCATCAGCTGCCCCTTGTGTCAGGATATCCTCAGCAACAAGATTCATTTACAGCTGCATCTCACCCACCTCCATAGCGTGGCTCCAGACTGTGTGGAGAAGTTAATTATGACAGTATGTGCAGCATTCATTTAGTTTAAATACAAAAAAAAAGAAATACCTAAACTGTCAGCCTTACTAACTAGATCATAATATAGCAGGGCTGGCAGGGAATAACTAGAATAAGCATTTCCTAGGCCTAGCGTATTCTCCAAAGAATTATAAACTTGAAAGTTCTCCTCCTATAAAATGAAAAAATAGCAGTTTTGAAAAAGATCTTTTGAAAGTCCCTATATCTCTAATCTGTTAACAAATAACAAATCTGTTATTTTTGCAAATATTTGTATTGTTTATCTTATGTTTATTGAAATCTGTTAAGGGACTGATGTTTTTTTGTTTTTTTTATCTTCAGGTTGCAGGCCCAGATGTTACAGTGCCCAATTCCTTGCTGTCTGTGTCATTACAAGACAAAGTACCATCTTTGATGGATTCTTCAGCTGTTATCCCTGAGGGATTAGGAAAACCCATGGGTAAGCACATTTAGGCAGCCACAGTGTCATCTGAAATGTATGATTGGCATTACAGAATATTCCTTAGAAAAGTTATAATAGTAGTCTTTTATAATGAAATGTTTTTGGAAGAATTCTGAAATCTTTCCTTTTTCTGAATTTCAACAGGAAACAGCTCTAAGGATTTGAAAAACAGTACAGGCCAAGACAAAAGTGAGGTTGAACTTGCCAATGAGGAACTCAAACCACCAAAGGAGGCTGCTGAGGCCCCTGAATGGAAGAAAGCGAGTGGTCAAGACAGGAAGAGCCCAGACTCCCTGCAGGAGCATCTTAGCGATCTGCAGAAGCGGCAGGAGCTCTCAGTCTCTGATCGCCACGTCTACAAATACCGCTGCAACCATTGCAGCCTGGCTTTCAAGACTGTGCAGAAGCTTGAGATACATTCCCAGTACCATGCCATCCGTGCAGCCACCATGTGCAGTCTGTGCCAGCGCAGCTTCAGGACATTCCTTGCCCTCCGAAAGCATTTGGAGACTGGTCACCCTGAGCTAAGTGAAGCCGAAGTACAGCAACTCTGTGGGAACCTGCCCCTAAATGGTGACATTGCTGAAAGTGAGATGCGGGCTCTGGAAGAGGCACAAGCCTTTGAGAATGAGCTAGACAAAGATGAGGAACTTGACCAAGAAGGGAAGGCCAGTCCAACTGGAAGTGACAGCAGTTCTTTGCTTGATGACATGGGCTCAGAACCAAAGCGGACCTTGCCTTTTAGGAAAGGTCCAAATTTCACCATGGAAAAGTTTTTAGACCCATCACGTCCATACAAATGCACAGTATGCAAGGAGTCATTCACCCAAAAGAACATTCTCCTTGTTCACTACAATTCTGTCTCACATTTGCATAAGCTAAAGAAAGTTATCCAAGAGGCCTCAAGCCCAGTTCCCCAGGAGACCAGCAACAATGTTGACAACAAACCATACAAATGCAATATATGTAATGTTGCTTATAGCCAAAGCTCAACCCTGGAGATTCACATGAGGTCTGTACTTCATCAGACAAAAGCACGAACCGCCAAAATGGAGAGTAGTACTAGTACTGGGGGTGGTAGCAGCAGAAGTACTACATCTAAAAGCCCTGTTCCACTAAATCAGGGAAATGCAGATTCTGCAAATGGACCAGTATCCTCTAACAAAGAAAACACTGTAGATGCCAAAGAAGTTACCACGAAACAAACTACTGATCACATCTCTGTGCAGCCTACCCACCCACCAACCCAGTCACCAGCACAGCTTCAGATGCAACTGCAGCACGAGCTCCAGCAGCAAGCTGCATTCTTTCAGCCACAGTTTCTGAACCCAGCTTTTTTCCCACACTTTCCAATGACACCAGAGGCCCTACTGCAATTCCAGCAGCCCCAGTTCCTCTTCCCATTCTACATCCCTGGTGCTGAATTTAACATCAGCCCTGAGCTTGCATTGCATTCTGCTGCATTTGGGATGCCTGGTATGACTGGATCATTCCTAGAAGATCTGAAGCAGCAGATGCAGCAACAACATCAGCTGGGTCAACAGCAACAGCTTCAGCTTTCTCAGCAGCAAGCTCAACAGCAGGCCTCCCAGTCTCAAATGCAGCAGCAGAAAGCACAGCAGCAGAGTCATAAGCCTAAAACTGAGTCCAGTCACATTGTTCTGTCTGAGATTCAAATGTCCAGAGATGCTGAAGAGCACTTAGAAAAGCAGGAGAACAAAGCAAAGCAGGATTTAGCTAGTGATATTGACAGTGTAAAAGACACTAAAGATTCCAGAAAGCCTAAATTTTCAGAACCTCTAATTCCTCCGCCACGCATCATCTCAGGAGCTAGAGGTAATGCTGCTAAAGCTCTGCTAGAGAACTTTGGCTTTGAATTGGTTATTCAGTACAATGAGAACAGACAGAAAACCCAGAAAAAGAATAGAGAGGAAGAGTTGACTGACAAACTGGAGTGTGGACTGTGTGGAAAGTTGTTCTCCAACATGCTTATTCTCAAAAGCCATCAGGAACATGTGCATGGGCAGTTTTTTCCATATGTGGAGCTGGAGAAGTTTGCACTGCAGTACAGGGAGGCATATGACAAGCTGTATCCCATAAATCCAGCATCTCCAGAAACACCCCCACCACCTCCACCACCCCCTCCTCCTCCTCCTCCTCCTCCTCCTGCCCCAGTGTCTGCTGTCCCTGCCACTACGTCTGTAGGAAAATCACAGACACCATCTCCTTCACCTTTACAAACTCCTCAGCAAGCACCACCACCACCTCCTCCACCACCTCCCACTGCACCTCCTCAAGTGCAGCTCCCTGTTTCTCTTGACCTGCCAATATTCCCACCACTGATGATGCAATCAGTGCAGCACCCTGGGCTACCCCCACAGCTTGCGCTGCAGCTTCCAACAATGGACTCTTTATCTTCTGACCTCACACAGTTATGTCAACAACAACTGGGACTGGATCCAAACTTCCTGCGGCAGTCTCAGTTCAAGCGTCCTCGCACCAGAATCACAGACGATCAGCTAAAAATCCTCCGTGCTCATTTTGACATCAATAACTCACCCAACGAAGAACAGATTCAAGAAATGGCAGAAAGATCTGGCCTTCCACAGAAAGTCATAAAGCACTGGTTCCGCAATACACTCTTCAAAGAACGTCAAAGAAGCAAAGATTCCCCTTACAATTTTAACATTCCACCCATGACCACACTGGAAGATATCAGACTTGAATCCCAAATGAACATGCTAGAGTACTACAGAACTGATGCTACGGCGAACAAAAGGTCATCAAGAACACGATTCACAGATTATCAACTGCGAGTACTCCAAGATTTCTTTGATACCAATGCTTACCCCAAGGATGATGAAATTGAGCAGCTCTCAACGGTACTCAACCTGCCAACGCGAGTGATTGTGGTGTGGTTCCAAAATGCCCGTCAGAAGGCACGCAAGAGCTATGAGAACCAAACAGATACGAAAGAAAGCGAAAAGAAAGAACTAACAAATGAACGATACATTAGGACCAACAACATGCAGTACCAGTGTAAGAAATGCAGTGTCATTTTCCCCCGAATTTTTGACCTCATTACTCACCAGAAGAAGCAGTGCTACAAAGATGAGGATGATGAAGCTGGAGATGAAAACCACTCAGAGGAATTCACAGAGAACAATGAGCAAAGTTTGGCAAAGCCAACAGAGCCAGCAAAAAACTCTCTTGTAACAGCAAGCAGTTCTGGCTCCAGCTCTCCATTGATGCCTTCACCTCGACCTGATGTAGGAAAATCCTCACCCAAACCTGAGCTCCTTCATGAAAAACCAAAACTGGGAGAAATTGCCCCTTTACAAACTCCCAAGAACCTAAATGAGTTAAAATCTTCCAAGGCTTCAACCCCACAGCCTCCACCACAAAAATTACCTCAACCACAAATGTCAAGACCCCATTCCCAGCCCCAGTCTATGACTGTCCCATCAAGTCCTCTTTCAATTGCACTGTCCTCTCTTAACAATAGCCTACCACCTCAAATGTTACAGTACCAATGCGATCAGTGCAAAATCGCTTTCCCAACAGTAGAGCTGTGGCAGGAGCACCAGCACATGCATTTTCTGGCTGCCCAGAACCAGTTCCTACACTCACAGTTTTTAGAAAGGCCTCTGGATATGCCCTATATGATCTTTGATCCAAATAACCCTCTCATGACTGGTCAACTCCTGTCTGGAGCCCTGTCCCAGATGCCAACTCCAAGCAACTCTGGCCTTGCTGTGAACTCTAACTCTGTGAAACGTAAATTAGATGAAAAAGAGGATGGATCTCATGAAAAAGATGGTGTTAACAGTGCAGAAGATCAGCACAGAGACAAACGTCTTAGGACTACCATTACTCCAGAGCAGCTGGAGATATTGTATGATAAATATTTACTTGATTCAAACCCAACAAGAAAGATGTTAGATCATATTGCTCGTGAAGTTGGCCTGAAGAAAAGAGTTGTCCAAGTATGGTTTCAGAACACCCGAGCCAGAGAAAGGAAGGGACAGTTTAGAGCACTTGGGCACTCTCAACTTCACAAAAAGTGTCCCTTCTGCAGAGCACTGTTCAAGGCCAAGTCAGCTCTTGATAGCCACATTCGCTCAAGACACTGGCATGAGGCAAAACAGGCAGGCTTTAGTTTGCCCCCAAGTCCAATGATGCCTCAAGATGAAGGAGGACAAAGTCCCAAGTATAATTTTGCTGACTACCTACAGATGCCCACAAAGACTGAGATGAATGACAGTGAGCCTCCAACTTCATCTTCCACTCCAGTTAGATTTTCTGAGATGCCACTAAAAAATTTATTAAGTTTATCATCCGTAAAAACAGAACATAGTGATGAACTTGAGGGGCTTAACATAAGTTCTGCAGATGCCTCTTTTGATGCCAACAAAATTGACTTTGATGAGACCTCCTCGATTAACACAGCTGTGAGTGATGCTACAACTGGAGATGAGACCAATAATGAAGTTGAGAATCTAACAGCAAATGGAAGTGAAAAAATGATTGAGAACAAAATGAACCAAGCACAAATCTCTGACTTAAATGAGGATAGAATCCCTTTCAACATGGTTAGCCCATCAAGTTTCTCTGGTAAAGACAGTGACTACTTCAATTCCAGAGATGATGAATTCGATGATAGTGCAGACAGGAGTGAGACCTCAAGTTTGGCTGATCCAAGTTCACCCAGTCCATTTGGAGGTACCAATCCCTTCAAGTCTGCAAAAGCTGGGGGAGAGAGACCAGGCCACAAACGTTATAGAACCCAAATGAGCAACCTACAGCTTAAAGTCCTAAAGGCTTGCTTCAGTGACTACCGCACACCTACTATGCAAGAGTGTGAAATGCTGGGCAATGAAATAGGACTCCCGAAACGTGTTGTGCAAGTCTGGTTCCAGAATGCCCGTGCAAAAGAAAAGAAGTTCAAAATAAACATTGGAAAGCCATTCATGATAAGCCAGGGCTCCCCAGATGGGCCAAGGCCTGAGTGTACATTATGTGGCGTGAAGTATACAGCCAGACTTTCAATTCGTGATCATATCTTCTCAAAGCAGCACATTGCAAAAGTGCAAGAAATCCTGGGCAACCAGGTTGATCGAGAAAAAGACTATCTTGCACCTACCACTGTCCGCCAGCTTATGACTCAACAAGAACTTGACCGTTTAAAGAAGGCAACCGACATACTCAACTTGCCAGCCCAGCAGCAACCTGCAGTGGACAATAATGCACTTCATGGCCTTAGCCTGCCAACTGCGTACCCAGGAATATCTGGTCTCCCACCAGTGCTTCTTCCTGGTGTCAATGGGCCATCCTCCCTTCCAGGTTTTCCACCAAATACACCTGGTGAGTTAGTATGACAAACAGTGCAGTAGCTTAATGAACAATTGATGCATTAAATGCTACTGTGCCATTTGTTTCCTTTGAAGGACTGTGACATTCACTGATTCATAGACTTTTAATGCATGCATTCACTGTAACAATGTTGACTACTTAGAGTTTGTGACCTCTAAAAGTTCAGTTGATTTCATGCCTGTGCTTGTTTTCGTGGTTTCATCTTTCCTTTCTTTTTGTTGTATCCTTCTATTCATAAAGTGCTTGTAACAGTCTGGATGCATAACAGAGGGATAGCCCCAAAATAATGTCTAGCAAAATTGAGGAGTGATTTTCCAGTCAAATATTTAAATATTATCTATACCACTGTATTTCAGCTTTAGCGTCTCCTGGTGCTGGCATGCTTGGGTTCCCTACTCCAGCCACCCCTTCTCCTGCCATGTCTCTCAGCAGTACCCCAACCAAGACTCTTCTTCAGACACCTCCTCCTCCTCCTCCTCAACCTGCCGCACTTCCTCTTCCTCCCACTCCTTTGGCAGCAAATCAGACTGAGCAGCACATAAAAGAATCAGAGAAAGACAAGAAGTTAGAGAAGCCCAAGGTGAAAGAAAGAGAAGCAGACACTGCCCGTCCCGAGACCCCAATTGTGAAAAAAAGGGAAAAGCCCTCGCCGTCAGTTTCAGCACTAGGAAAATTGGGAAGTGAGGCACAGATGGACCCAGCACAACTGCAAGCACTTCAGAATGCCATTGCTGGTGACCCAGGCTCCTTCCTAGGGGGACAGTTCTTGCCTTATTTCATCCCTGGCTTTGCATCTTGCTTCTCAGCCCAACTTCCTGGCGGAGTGCAGGGGGGATACTTCCCTCCTATGTGTGGAATGGAAAACCTGTTCCCCTACGGCCCTGCAATGCCGCAGGCTATCGCTGGGCTTTCTCCAACTGCCTTGCTGCAGCAGTACCAACAGTACCAGCAGTCCCTCCAGGATTCCTTACAGAAGCAGCATCAGCAGCAGAAGCAAAGTGAACCGCAGCAAAAAACACCCCCTATGAAGTCAAAGAGTGCACAGAGCAACTCTCACAAACCAAAAGAGGCTATTGAAACTAAGGATGATAAAGGCTCTTCAACAGAAAGCACAAATGAAGAACCCCAAACGAATACCAAAAGTTCAGGCTTTCCAGATGCATTTATCGTTCCGTCCATCAAACACGAGTTTATATGCAGAAAGTGCCAGATGATTTTTGCTGATGAAGACTCAGCAGCTCGCCACCAGAAGTCCTTCTGTTACTTTGGTCACCCGTTTATCGATCCGCAAGAGACAGTGCTTCGTAAGGCTGTGAGCAAGTACAATTGCATAGCCTGCAATGTGTCCGTCAGCGGGAACGAAGCACTTGGCCAACACCTTCAGTCGAGCTTGCACAAAGAGAAAACAATCAAACAAGCAATGAGAAATGCCAAAGAGCATGCTAGATTATTACCTCACTCAGTCTGCTCCCCCTGTCCTAACACCACATCTACCTCGCAGTCTGCAGCTTCTTCTAATAACACCTTGCCTCATCTCTCTCACTTGTCCATGAAGTCCTGGCCAAATATTCTTTTCCAGGCCTCAGCCAGTAAAGCTGCTTCCTGCCCATCTGCTTCTCCTCCTCCTCCCCTTTCCTTGCCTTCAACGGTTACCTCAACTTCGTGCAGCACCTCAGGGGTTCAAACCTCACTACCCACCGAAAGTTGTTCAGACGAGTCTGACAGTGAGTTAAGCCAGAAGCTGGATGACTTAGATAACACGTTGGAAGTCAAGGCTAAGGCGGCATCCGGCCTAGATGGCAATTTCAGTAGTATCAGAATGGATATGTTCAGTGTGTAGGTGTGAAAAACGGATCCCTTGCTTAAACGAAAAAAGACTTTTAACTGCAGTTCCAAAGTTTCTCTAACCCAAAAAATTACAGTACCAAAAGATTGACTCAGGATTGTTTTTCCCATATTGATATGCTGGCAAGAAAATGATTGATTTTTGTTATGGACAGAACTGTTGCAGATGCTAGACTGAGCTTATATTGTATACAAAAAAAAAAAACATGGAATAGGAAAACTCTCACAAGTTCTTTTGGAGCTTGATTCAAGCCAAAAATTCTCACGCGATAGCAAATTGCACCTCAGCTGGATTGATTTCCAAATGCTAGCATGTACTGTATGGGATAATGATCCAGAACTTTCAAAGAGAATTTCTCTTAGTTTAGTTAGGTGTAATTCAGTAGCTTTAAATTCTCAGGTCAGAACATAACATTTCTCATTTGTTGAAACAGCAACAAAGCCTGCTTATTAATGGCTTTTACCAAAACGTCAAGCTTTATTGGAGGCATTTCCTTGATGTGTGTAGTGTACCAAGAGACAATATAACTGTTACAGGACAACGCGCATATCCTTTTAGTTTGCCCTACAAGAGAGTATGCTTTTACCACTGAGGGAATTTAGAATGGTGAAGTCGTGTATGCCCCTGTGTTTGCCGGTTTGTATTGCCACAAGCTGTATTTATATACAACACCCTTTTTTCTTGTAGAATATACTAATAATCTGTGCCAACTCTTACCTTCTTTCTTTTACCTCTCATCACACCCTTTTCTGAAGAGGTAATAATTCTAGTTTTGATAGACTCTTGAAGATTATGTGAATAGGACATTTTTTCATTTGTGAATTGCTATACTGTTACGGTACTTGCTTGTGTCTGGACTATAGTGCACTTATTGATTTCATTTTTTATTTGATTTTTTTTTTCTTTATTATTATTTGAGGTAGGCCATGTCTTAATTTAATAGATATCAGTTTTCTGTGTTTGTTTGTTCATTTGTTTTAATTATTATTCGTTTGTAGTTCAGCAGCAGATTGGTCAACATTTGTTAGACGTTTCACACCTAACAATCCAGAGACAAATAACAATTGGTGCATCCATGAAAGTAGTACTGTATACTTGAAAAAGTGCAAGTTGGACAAAATGTGCTGAAAAATTTTATGAACATTTGCTTTTAAACAAGAAAGCTGCTTTTAAAAAGGGGGACAAAGCATTTGTTTTACAAAATGATTTTTTTTTTCTTTCTCCTGTACTTCTGTAGGACTGAATGAACACAGTGTTACCCCTATACACTGCCATGTAGTGGTTAGGCTGTTTCTTCCATTCTACTCTGGGCACTTCTGTTAATGTCATGAACATAAATCATTTTCCATCAAATTTAGTGATACTTGGATTACAAAGTATTATCTTATGATGTTATGCTGCTACTGTGTAATGTTTTTGTTTTTATTTTTTATTTTTTAATCGCTTGCCATACATTTTCAGCTTCCTACTAGACAGAATACTGATTCATCATGAGTTACATTGTTTTACTCATTTTCTCTCATTTTTGGCTGTGTAACTTAAAGAATGTGAACGCTGTCAAGGGTGTTTAATTTTTACGAATCACTTTCTGGTTTGACAGTTGGACAATGTGATTCATTCCAAAGTAACAGAAGGCTTAATGTATGAAAGTAAAATGCTTGTGAACAAAGAAAGCTAAGCTGTTGTACATATTCGTAGTTGGCTGTGCATGGTACAAATTTATTAATATGAAGAAATGCAAAAATGTATTGCTTTTGGTATTCCTATTCTGAGATGAACAAGTAGCATGTAATGCAACTGTTTGACAGGTTAAATCAAATCATGTTTCAAACGATGAAATTAAGTAACATTTCATTTTACTTTTTATTGCTGTACAGGTGTTTTTTTTTTCTGTTCAAGGTAAAATGTCTCAGTTTTTTAATTCTCTTTTATGTGGACTTTTTAATGTTCTTATTTGAATTTTTAATATTTTAATGCTTATTTTAATCCTGAAGACACTTTTTGATTGTGTTTCACAAGAGACATCTTTGCCTCCTAAGGTGCAATCCTGCCTCTGTCCAAAACATGAGCGACTGTCCTGATTCCAAAGGCTTTTAGAACTCTGCTTTTGCCTTTCCCTCAATGTGGAACAGCATTTAGAGACTGAGCTGTCAGCTAGCACCGTGCGCTAAGGTGTTAGCCTGGACCAGAATGCTTCCCACACAAAGGACTGGTAAAGCAAAAAAAAAAAAAAAAAAAACACAAAAACAAAGGATGGTCCAATAATGTAATTGTACATAAATGTTGCAACTGCACAGCAGCCAAAAAAAAAAAAAAAAAAAAAAAAAACCTTTGTACGGATGGATAGTGTCAAGCATAGGAGGACAACCTTCTGAAGGTTGATATTAGGATTGTTCTTCTGGATATCAAAGGGATGATCAAGGCGTAATCATATTCTACACAATACGTACTTTCAACGCCTGGGTAACATAGGAAATGCACCCCAAGGTTTTAATAAAAAAAGGATGCCTCTATGGCGAAAACTTTAAATAAACTAAACCAAAAATGTTATTGATGTTTTATATATAGAGAGTAGTCTCATTAGTTTTTGTTACTGTAATGTTTGAGGTCTCAGCTGTACCGTATTACGGTAATAACATGGTTTTGAAACTTTTTTTATTTTGTCACAGACCTGTTGTCATAGTTGAAATGACGTTTATTGTAGATGGTATTTGAACAACTTCTGGAAATAGTTCATCAAGTATGTTTGTTGCTCATTGTTGATACACAAAAAAAACTATATCCAAAAAACACATCCATGCCATCAATCACTATCAATCATTATTTATGCTTTGTGCATTTGTGCATTTTAGCCATCAATACTATTGAATAACTTCACAAGGAAAAGACACAAATTCGAGAAGCCCATCCATTTTATCCTTACCCTGAGCTCTTGCTGCCAATGAGCTAGAGAAGAGGTCACATTATCCCTAAATCCACACTGAGAACATTTTTAATTTCACATGGTATGCCTTTACATGTTATTTGGTTGTAATCTGGCTTTATCCAGATGCAATGGATTATCTCTAGAAGTGTCAATCTCAAGAGCCTTTCTGCAGGTATTTGTCTAAGCTTCTCCCCTGGAAGAGATAATGGAATAAACATAAAAATACCAAGCAGATCATCTAGCCGTGAGTTTTAACTGCTATTCAGCAGAGAAAAAAGGACTTTGCATACTTTTCTTCTAATCGCTAGTCATTTTTAAAACTGGCAGACCAAAAAAAAAAATATAAAAAAAATAAATAAATAATTGCAGTAAACTGCATGTTAACTTGCTTTTAAAACAAATCAGACACAACTTGGTAAGATCTATCACATCTCATCCAGCAGTTCCTTTTCATGGTCCAACTGCGGCTAACTTTTCCCATTCCCATGAGTGACTAGAAAATAATTCTCTGAGATATTTATCACAGTTTGCACATCATTGATCAGCCTCTGGAGTCCAAAAAGGTTTACTCAGCACATTCACATTGTCTTTTTTTTCATATTTGGCCATATATTTTTATTAAATTCTAAGTGTTATTCTAAGTGTTGAGGACACTTGGATGTCATTCCTGTTATTTCTCCTGTATCTTACTGCTGCGTAGAGTGAGGGTCACACTATTCTGTGATTGGATAGGGTTTGACCTTTGGAAGAACAATAGCAGAAGGCATTCGGGTTCTACCCTCACCCCACACCTTCTCTCTATCTTTCCACAGTTGTTTGCTGACATTTAAGACCCAGGGACCGATCCCTGTAGCTCTGTACGTTTCTTATGCCATGTGATCTTGGTGAATTGTTCTATTGTTTTGCTCCGGAGTGAGAGAGGACTGATGTTAATCCGCAGATTTGCACTAAAGAGTCCGTCTGCCCTTGTAAAAGGTATTCAGTGCACATAATTGTCACCAAAATACTGTATTTTTAGCTATTTGAAAATGCCCGAAATGATTTCAAATACTTGGGAATTGAAGTAAATCTGTTATTTACTTCAATTCCCAAGAAAAAAAAAAGTACATCTGACCATTTAATGGTAGTATACTTATTCAGTCAAAGAGATGCAGCTGATGTGTCATATGCTAATGTTTATTGACACATTTATGGTTGATATTTTCTCAAGCCATTTGTTGGGTCTAGGGACAGTAAACTGAATAAAAAGTGATTGGATCTTTGTCTCTCTTGCTGTCACTGAAATCCCAAGTGTAGAATACTAATTCCTGTATTTGGTCGCTGAGCTCAGGTCTTCATTTTAAACCGATTCAGTTATAATTAAATTCTGCACATAGGAATGTATCATTCCTGCATAATCCCTAATTTACTGTGGGAAATATATATATTAATATTTATTTACATTAAAAATAAGCTTAGAAACAAAACAAATACCGATATCTGTATTAAATGATTTTTAATAATTTTTTAAAATCCTATTTTATCTGCTATTAATTCCCTTGCTATTAATTGTTTATTTTTTCCCCTTATAGATTTCTGTTTTATGTCCTTCTTTAATCTTTCCTCTTTTTAAATCTCCTCCTCTCACCGGTGATCACAGGAGCTATTTTAGTTTATTCTTTGATTCATAAACTTGCTCTCTTCCCCACACCTGTGCTTCATTTACCATGTGCACCTGAGCAGTTCCACCAGATGTATTCGAGACAAAATTGCTAATAATTTATGCTGGCCTGACTGTAGAGGCTTTGTATTAATAGAACATTTCTGCATTTGTGACACAGACATAGATCAGGTCTCTAATTCCAATTTGCATTCATCAGTAGTGCATTTGTATTTGACTCAAGTAGCTTTAAATTCAATTTTTATTTTATTTTTTCATTAAAAACAAACTAAAAGGTAACCTTATCCACATGGTTCAGTGGTTAGCATTCAAGGTTGCAGGTTTAAACAAGAATAAAATACAAAACACACAACACATTCTTGCCGCTCTATACTGTCCTGTCTCGTTAATGCAAAAAAGGCCAGAGAAAAACAAGATTAAAGGTGATAAGAGAGATCTCATCGAGACTTATACTTAAATACAATACAAAATGTTCCCCGCAACATCACACAGCAGACAAATATAGAAGAAAGCTGAAGGGATAAAAGAATTATACCATTCTGAGATTGAAATAAGCTCCTATCATTGCCAATACCCATGTAGGCAATGTGCTCAACAAACACAAATATCTAAGGAATGGAAGAGTATGGAGACCTGAGAGATATCTAAATAAACCAGAGAGGTACACCTCTGAAACAAATGCTTGCAAAAAAGATGCTGTTTCAAAGCCTCTGGGGCTTCCCAGGCAGATTGTTCTGTTATGTTTTCTGATTTGCTCGGAAAACCACACCTCCCAGAAGGCTTGAGATGAAGGTTGGGAGACACTATTGCTTAAGAAAGATAAAACTAGTTGAATGATACCATTCCTCACAGAGAAATATCTTATTTCCTTCTCCCAAATAAAACAATACTTCTCTGCTGATGTTCAGTGCATTTTAGTTAAGGCCATGCATCTAAAGAAACAGTGAATTATTGAACACCTGAGGCATTGACGGTGTTTGAAGAACAGCGAACCTTTTGTAGATTTGATAATACAAAAGAAACAACTTTTTTTTTTTTTGTTAGCTTTCTGAATTGTGTGTAAAGTTCCAGTTTTGTTATATAAAATGCCTGTGTTATGCTTCAGACTGCATGTATTTTCTTCCTCAAAGCTGAACTCTTCAGACTGCTGAATAGGAAAGCGGCTTTTATAACTTCCAGCTTTTATGTTCCTTAAATCAATCAAATGCTTTTTCAAAACCCGTCAAACATAAAGTCTGTTTGAATTACGCAAAAACTCTTCGGGGTACATAAGACAGTGCGATGCAAAAACAAATGTCCGTTTTTATATAATCATAACAAAAGCAATGTAAACATCCACTAGAGATGAGTATTTGCTAATCTTATTTTGAGCATTTTGTTTACAAGCCTTGTGTGTGACGTTCATAATGTCATAAAGGGCTGGTTTGTAAGTAAAGCAAAGTATTACATTCAGATTTTTTTATTTTTTATTTTTTTTTTGTGCATGAATTGCTCTTTGTTCTGTTTACATTATTTAGATGGACAGATCAAAGTTTAAAGGAATAGTTCTCCCAAAAATGAAAATTTGCTGAAAATGTACTCATGTAAATGAGTTTGTCAAAACAGATTTGGAGACATTTAGCATTACATCAGTTGCTCACCGATGCATCCTCTGGAGTGAATGGGCGCCGTCAGAATGAGAGTTCAAACAGCTGATAAAAACATCACAATGATCCATAAGTAATTCATATGACTCCAGTGTCCAGTCCAACAAGTCCATTCATCTACATCTTGGATGGCTTGAGGGTGAGTAAATTTTCAGCAAGTTTTCGTTTTTGGGTGAACTATTCCTTCAAATGCATCAAAAATACAGCAGTATATTTATATATGCATATTTGTGCTTTAAGCAAATAAATATGCATAAATGTGAAGTTTATTTGAAGTAAACCAAGTGTGAAGTAGTAGTGAGCAGTTCTTAAGACATACTTCATTAAAAGACACTTCTGCCACTGATTTATTGACTTTTGAAATCTGTCTTTACTTCTAGGGAAGAGCAGAAACTTCTTGAAAGTCTCTTTGGTAAGAAAGTGTCTGCTAAGAGCATTACTGTAAATATTAATGTAAAGCAGTTTGGATTTGCTTTTCTTTACAAACGGGAATCAAGGCCAAAACCTAAATCCTTCTCTTAATTTACTTTCAGCACACGTTCCACTGGGGCCGCCGTGAATTGAGGTTGAGACTCTGCATAATACAATATTCATATTTAATTGTTTCTTACACTGGAAACAACACTATGGCAACCGCAGTAAACATGTCATGTTTCATAACTCTTTAAATACATTTTAAAAAGCATTTAAGCAGAGGTCTGAATTTTTACGAGCACTTGGATGCTTTCAGAAATAGAGCTGACATTATTAGTGAATGATGTAAAGGTGATCAGGGGTCCTGGTTTAACCGTAGCCCTGCTCTCAAATGTAAGGGAGTAGCCTATCTGGAAAGATTACACATTTGCTTAAAGATTTCAAATCTGGAAAGATTACACTGTCTGTCTGTCTAGATATAGATAATATATATAGAAAAAGTCATATATATATATACATAGATATATAAATCTTTATACATGTTTATATATGTTATATCTTTGTGTGTGTGTGTGTGTGTGTAATATTTTATATTTTTTATTATAATTTATAAATTTATTCAAAATTTTAATATTTTATTACACATACTGGCTTTTTCATTGTATTTTTTAAAGTTTTTAGAAATGTGCATTTGTCATTTTTATTCTTTTTTTTAAATATTAATGTATTAAACATATATCACACATTATCATATATATATAGATTATCATATATATAGATAGATAGATAGATAGATAGATAGATAGATAGATAGATAGATATAGATATTATTAATAGAGTGTTAGTATGTGTCAGTTGATGTTCATCAGTTTACAATTGTTTTAACAATTGAAATGACTTAGTGAAAGATGTTTACTGTAGGTAATCTGAGGCCAACATTATATCTCTTCCATTCATTGTACAACACAAAACATTTCCATGTTATGCATATTCAGACTCGGAATATCAGAGTCCCGCATGCCTGTTACAGACTTCTTCTGGTGCAACATTATTCATTTATTCATTGCAAAGATGTTGAATGAGAGGACAGCCGTTGTATTCTCAGAGAGCGCGTGTGTGTTTTGGTAGTGCCTGTCTGTGTCCTCCCTGCATATTTACACAGTACAGCCATATGTAAATTACAAAGCAGTGCATCACACATGCCTGCTACACAAAAGACATTCTCATTTCCAGACATGGGACATGGATTACAAGCATTTTCCCCCCTAACCTGTTTACCACTCAGAGTGGTCAAATCTGTGAGATGGAGAAATCACAGGTCAGAGCTCAAGTGATGAAATTGTATGCCTTTTGCCACCTTTGATTTTTTTGCAGACAAAATGCAGACAAAATTTGCATGTTTTTCCTCCCATAATATGTATATTTGATTACTGTCACAATCTTTGTCAAACTATAATAACCAAACTTCTATTTGTCAGTGTTATTTTAATATAATGATCAAAAAACCCACGTCTTTAATAACCACAGCTAGTTTGTTGTTCATAAATCTGAATCATAAATTCACTGTGAATTTCTTATTGATTTAAGAGTGTCCAATGAATGAATGTAAGCTAATAGGAGCACATAAACCCAAGGTTAATACTTGTATTTTGTTCACAAAGCACCAGAATATTATTACACTAAAATGACTATATAAATGAAATGGTGTGCTTTTTGCTGTTTTCAGGTCCATTTATCATTCATGTAGCAACTTGCACAGGTGCAAGTAGATCAATTCAGAATTAGTATGAATGAAATTTTTCCTTTTCATTTTGGCCCATCTCAAGGACACAGAGTCCGGTCCGTCTCTAGAAACGTACTTTTGATTTCTGGTGACCCGAGACCGCCTGACGCAATTGTTCAGTGAAAAACATGCCCGGTCCTTTCCTCGTCTCTGCTTATGCCATATTCAAATATTCATTGTCAGGACTACCTGGTGTCAATGAGAGGATATCATATAATTGTAGCACTTCATCTTGCTCAGCTACTTCACCAACACTGCATCGCGATTGAATAGGTGAGAATAACCATTAAAATGCAAAATTACTAGACGTGCAACCTTCTCGTGGTGAAGTTGGGTCTTTGTGATGATGCACCCGACCCCCCATAACTGAAATTCACAAATGGCCTCTTGCGGGAAAGATTGTGTGGCGTTGTGAGCTTGAGCTGGGCGGACGCTTATAAATCACCAATGGGTAAAGGGTTTTTAATGCAGCACTCTGCGCTCGCTGCCTCCATTTTCTGTCACAGCACAGTAAAAGATGAGAGGCCCGGGGGGAAATACCAGCCCCCAAGATGCTCTGAGCCGAGCTGTAGGTCATGCTGTGTGCCTCTCAATGGATAAATACATAAATACATGCAGCGATGCAACACTAGACATAAACACTGCTGAGATAGAAATGCATGCACAAAAATAGGTTTCAGGACGATTAGATTTTTGAGCTACCAAGCAACCCTGTATGATATGAAGGAAATAATATTTAGAAGCTTTTTTGTGATGGAAGATTGAAAACCTCATTTTATATGTACATATTTAGAAATGATAATATATATATATATACCTTGTATCATGATGGTGCAGCAAACAGATGGTCCTGTTGTAAATTAGCGTATGACATTTAGTAAATTAGTTTATGTACAATTAGAATTTTGAGCAACCATTAATCCTGTATAATATCAAGGAAATAAGATTTTGCCATTATTTAAAATATTTTGCAGAAGCTTTGCAATGTAAGAATGAAAGATTGAACACATCATTTCATATGTAGATATTTATAAATTGTAAAGCATATTTTAAAATGTTGTTGGTTTACACACTTACACGTACAGATCCAACATTTGAAACCTGCTATATATGTTTTACATAATTTTAAATCTACATGTTTGTAATTTGTCCATGATTGTGCCACTCACAGGTGGTCCTGTTGTAAATTTGTGTATGTTTATTCAAACAAATACCACACAGATGCCTAAAAACGCAGCATCTGTTTTTAACAAAATAAAATGTGTTTCAGAAGGAATAATTTTTCCTTTTAAAATGTTTGAGCAGAAAAGATTTTAAATTGCTGCAGAGCCACAGCTGTTGTGAATGCAAAGCAATCAGTTGGGGCATATAGAGGGCACCCCGTCCTCATACAAGAGCAGTATCACCAGTCTGTTAAGGACAAGTCGCTGCTTTCAGATTGAAAGATATCTTACAGTTGACTTTCATTTGGGTGTGTTGACAATGACCTCTGGAAAAGCAGGCTTTGGTGGAGGGAAAAGCAAAGGTATGTCTTTCATTAGTGAATAGAAGTGCCCTGGTCCCCAGCATGAAAATATGAGGAATTTTCTAATATCAGATCACGCATTCAAGCTTTGTTTCACACAATTTCCTTGTGCCTCTTTCAAAAAAATTTGTTCAGTCAATACTGGAGGCAAATAGGATACAGAAACAGCAGGTGAACAGGAAAAAGTTTACATTGCCTATCTGCACTGCTGTAAAAAGAAATGATAACATGCATGGAAATAATTTTCTTCTCCTTCTTCTCCTGCTGATCAGTATTTCCAACAAATTCTGTTGCTGAGGTTAATCTTCGCAGACAAGTCTGGCTCTGTGATTTCCAGCAGAAGTTCACAGACAGACACCTTTTGCAGTATGGTTTCCATGGGAACGGGAGGAAATAATTTTCTTGGCCAGCTGTATTGAAATGAACATCTGTATGCTGTATGTTGTCATTACCTTTCAGGTGATTTGCGCATTAGAGGTTTCAGCTCATGTTCAGCAAGCATCTTCTAAACTATAATTCGCCCTTCTTTTCTCTAATGCTGTCATGTTGTATTTGAATATGCTTTATTCTCTGTGTGTGTATACTTTTATTCATATTTTATTGGCATCAAATGAATCTATTTTAAATAAATGCTGCTCTTTTGAACAAGTATTTATATTAAAATATAAACCAGTGCAACAAAATACAAAACATATAAAAATAATTCAACATTTATAATAATAATTGTGCTGTATTTTATGTATAATTTTTTATTAATTTTAATACATTTTAAATGTTTTTAAAATTACTTTTAATAATTTTTTTATTTGCTTTTATTATTTTATTTCTTATACTACTTTTATTTCTAATGTATTTTGTTTTTTAAATTATTATTTTCATGTGCAGCACTTTGAATTACCATTGTGTATAAATTGTACTATATAAATAAACTTCACTTTGCTTTAATAATAATAATCCATATTAGCATATTTGGCTGATTTCTGAAGGATGTAATGGCTGCTGAAAATTCAGCTTTGTCATCACAGGAATAAATTTAAAATTATAGATTTTAAAATAGAAATGTTTATTTATTTGTTTATTTTTAATTGTAGTAATATTTCACAATATTCTTTTTACATTAAAAATAGAAAACATTAAATTTAAAATCTATGGTGCAGCAATTCAGTCTCTTTATATTACCAGATAACGGTGTCAAGGTATCATTCTCTTCTGAATCAGTGTAAAATTCCCTAGAGATGGGATGACTGTCATTAGGGCACAAGTTAAACATCTTTAGATGGCTGCACGCTACTTTCTTCCATGTGCAAGGTTTCAATCAAACTTGCTATTTGATTATCAAAACTTTCAAAGCACTTTTGATTTGTCTTAAGCTGCAGGAAATTCAAGGGGACATCTGGAAGGATGTCTGCAGATTATTTGCAATTTTGTGTGTAGTAGACATCAATGAGAGGCCTGCTCAGACATTGGCTGGAACCCACCTCACCTCAGGCTCATTACAGCACAGACTGGCCCATAATCTCCCTTAATTCCTCGTTGCCGTTCATTCTCTCTCTAAGCCACTCTAGTCCGGCACAGCCAATGAAAGGAGGGCCTGTGGAGGCACACAGGTATTGGCTTTTCCTTCCAGGCATGTAGTCTGTCTTTGTAGTTCTCCACAGGAGTCAGCGAGGCTATCACTTACCGTGCCAAACTCATTCCCTCCACCTCAGACGTTACCAGCAGATAATGTCAGTGCCAGACTTGCATTCATTAGCATCAGCCTGGAATTGAGAGGCTCTCTCAAAAAGACCAAAAAAACATAAAATTGATCTTTTCCTTTAAAAACTAACACAAAGCTCACAAAGCTAAGGCACTTTCACCTCCCAAGTAATGGTTTTTATGAAAAAGTTCTTGAAAACCATGCCACGCTTCATTTATTTTTTCCATTTTACAAATAAAATTTATTTACAAAACCTATTTCCCTATCCATCATAATAAAAATCAGAAAAAAACATTATAAAAATGTATTTTTTAAAAAAAAAATAATAATAATTTTAAGGCAAAGAGATAAATATTTTACAGTTTTATGAAAATGATTTTTTATTCAAATTTATTAGGAAAAAATAAAGTGGGAATGTCTCAGCTGACAGAGAATGTTCTCAGAACTGGCTAACATTCTAACAAGGTTCTCTCAAAGATATGAATAATGTTAATAGAATGTTCATTCAAAGTTGTCTTGCCTTTAGTAATGTTCTAAAACCTTAGCATAAAAGTGCTATTTATACATCATTCATGGAACAGTTTTAGTTGGATGTTTGCAAACATTTTTTTTTAATGCATTTGTTTCAGAGTGTTCAAAAGTAACATTCCTTTAAATGTTTGCAAAATTTTGAAACGGAATGTTCCCCTAATGTTTGCATACAACCAATATATATATATATATTTTATATATATTTTTTAAACATAAAAATGGATTACTAGAAATAACATAAACGAAACGTTCTCAGAACATATTTTTTGTTCACTGGAGTATTATTTAATGGTTTAAAAGTATGATTTAAAGGAGTTTCATTTTTTATAGTCCATAAGGCCAAAAGTGTCAATAGTCGAAGAAAACATTTTCAATATGTGCAGGCTTTATGATAATAAATCAATGCAATTATGCAAATTTATAAAGAATCAATGTAATCATGTACTTTAAAAGTATGCTGCCAAATGTTTGGAAGTTTGACTGAAGTGAGAAACTGGGTCAATTATGGCAAGAGATACAGATGGATGTTTGTTGCGCTGGTCAGAAGTGAACGATTTATGTTGAGAAATCAGTGGGTGTCAGGAAATGTATCTTTTTTTGACTCATTGATTCTCCACATTCCCGGTATAAAGTGCAAATGCCCTTCCAACAGTGAAGAAACACAGATAATTGGCCACTGTTGACAAGTTTGTCCACTAGCTGTGTTAGATTTGCTTTTTACCCATGAACATTTAGTTAGGAGTCTAGCGCAACACATGGCAATGAACTGCATGAAGTATTTTATCTCAGATGTTTTGTTTTTAATGACTTTGGCCTTGCCCAGACAAGCACACACAAAAACAAAATCCCAGACACTTGTATTTAAACTCTTATATAAAATAAGAGTATGTCTTTCAGTACGCTATAAGCTGTTATTTAATTAAGCAAAGAATAGCTGCAAAGGGTAAGTACTAGTATTATGCGGACTAAACTAGAGCTCTTTAATTCCAAACCTGTTAATCAGAGAACTCAATGCCTGACATCAAAAGATCAAGGATGTGTTGATTGTAATGGGCAGGATCACTCATCAAAGCGTGAAGCTGGCCTTGTCCACTGTAACACCCAGCATGTATGTATAAAAAAAAAAAAAAAAAAAAAAGCCATGTGGGCAATTGGCAAAGTAAATGATGTCAAAGTCTACATGTTTTATTGCTGATTGGAGACAGAGCAACCCTGAGTGTAAATGAGATTTGGAGAAGATGAAGTGCAAAATGAGGGCAGACTCTTCAGATGAACTGTTACAAAGAAAAATGATCAAAATTCTTTGCATGTAACTCACTATGATGTTCACATTTGAAAAGCTTGGTAAAATACACAAAAATAAAAATATCTGTATTTTCTTTTATTTTAAAACTTAAATTAATGCTTAAAACAAGTAACCATCTGAAATCATCGGTCTCTATCAACTGAGCATTAAGTATAATTAATACTGATAATAATATATTCAGAAAATACATTTATATAGTTTAACAGAAAGCAAATGTCAAAAACTACTTAAATATACAATACAATAGTCTACTGTGTCTCGTATAGTGTTTTACAAGATTTTATTTGGATGCTCTTGAAGTCTTTAAACAAATGCATTTTAAAGGACAGATGTTCCCTGGACCCACTCAATGTGAAAAACACCAGAACCATATGTTGTGTATATTGTAAATAGGCAACCATTACAGAACATTTCCAGAACAGTGGTGGCAAATTCCTTTAATCCCATGAAACAAAACAGAGGGTATAAACATATGCTGTTGCACATTAAATATCTTTTGAACATCGTTAACCTAGTACACAAGTAAACTTGAATAGTTCTGGACATAGTGAGAGCTAGACTTCTTGGTGGTCCCGTTTATTTGACCATATGCATAATAACGTCAATGAACCCACATGAGGGCAGACCAGTATGCCATGTTCCCAATTTTCAAATCTTTGTCATAGCGAACTTGAGAGCAGCGATTACAAAAAAAAAAAAAAATGACAAAATCTAGCAAACTGCTAGACTCCTCGCCCAGAGAAGTGACTCATTGCCTTCACAATGGGCAATTAAAGCAAGGTGGTCTGGGGGGCCCGCGAGTTTCGAGCAGGTCTGAGTCCATTTGGATGTGTTTGGCATGAGGCATGGCTCACTGAAAAGAATTATCAGAAGAATAAATACCCTTATTTGCAGTCATTATTAGGCTTAGAGCATAATATGCCCGAAACTTGCATCGGTTCTACTCTGGTTTGTTACAGTTTACTGCCGTATTAAGAAGGGCCATGGAGATTATGATGGGATGTCTGTCAATCTGCATCCAATCCAACTACCCCTGGTGCTATCATGGCCTCTCCTTGATCTTGTGCAAATTTCTCCCTTCATAGGGGATGAGGGGAATTGGATCGTGCAGGCAGTTGAGCAAAGGCTTGTTTTGATGTTTATTCATTTGCTCAGTGCTCAATCCAAGAATGCAGAAAAGTGGACCTCTGATACACAGTTTCTATCAAACTTTAATGAGGGTGAATAAATTAGTGACACAAATTATGTTTTTTTAGAATTTTACATCAAGTTTGTCTCTTTGTACAAAATTCTGCATATTTCATGGCAACAAATGATCTCATTTCAGAAGAAGGTACAAGCCATATACCTTCATCAACCAATCTCTGTGATAGACTCAGATGTTAAACTTGGTCTCAAGTTCTCCTGCTGTATGTGTATCTCAAGTCAATCAGAAGACTGGTCTCAACTCTGATGCAACTCTGTTCCTACATGAAGCCTGACTGGCTCTATCGTTCCAGTCTCTGTGCCACATTTGGGGCAGGTAAAGCAGATGTTAGCGATCGTGTGGCTCTTGAGGCAGTAGTAGCAGAACACGTGGTTGCAGCCGACTGAATGGGGCATTGTGGGCCACTCCCCACAGACGGCGCACTCGGTGCAGTAGGTCTCCTCCGAACCTTCCATTCCTCTCAGTTCGTTCAGAGGGGAGAACAGAGTGGCAATACTGGCCTTTAGCTTCCACATGTTTATGAGAGGCAGCAGAAAGATAAGAAACTCGGCAAAGCCATGCCACAACAGCTCCCGGTTCAAGAACTGGAAGTTGATGCCTCGTGGTCCTTGGGGTCGACTGAAGACTGGCTGCACTCCCAGCAATCTTTCGGTAAGTGTTGGATAGGTTCCTCTTTGGAGGAACAGTAGGAAGTTGACCAGGCTGGCCACTTTGGTAAGGCCCATCAAGATGCTGAGTACCTTTCGGGCCTTGTGGGCGTTGGATTCTGCAGGGTGGTTGAGGAACAAGCTATGGGAGCGCTCTCTCAACCACTTTTCGCCGACTGTCAGCAGAAGAAACCAGAATTTTTGTGGCCGACTCATGGGACGGTACTTCTGTCCTGGGATAAGAGAGTTTTTGTACCGGATGTTGAGCAGTGATTGGCCAACGGTGGCACTGTTAGAGAAGATGGTGAACCTCCACAAGAGGAGTTGGAGAAGGGCCTTGAGTTCTGGTTCCACAGGGGTTAAGAGCCCAGGCTTGAAATGCTGGAAGCATTGGGTGAACTGTGACCAAACAAGCTGTTCCAGTGCACCATCCAGTTCAAAAGCATCCAGCTGACTGATTCTCAAAACCCGAGATAAAGGGCTTGGGCCGGCCTTGGCGAATGGCTTGTCACCTCCAGCTCCAGCTATAAGCAGAAGAAGCAAATGGTTATGCATTTTTGCATTTGAGTTGAAATCACTTTTCACATGTAAAACCCATCCTAAATTCCCTTTTAGCTGTGCAGGGCAGAGGCACAGGAAGTCTTATGCTGTTCCTTCTCGAGATTCAGTCTGAGGACAAATCACATCACAGGAGATTATCCCAACAGCACAGGCTTGGAAAGGCAGTAAAGATCCGCTATGTGGAACTATTTTACTTTGACGGCTTTTTATAAGGGACCTAAGAACTGTGACGTTTGGCAATTTTTCATGGAATGTGTTTGTATCGGGCTGAGTTTATCTCTTTAAATGTGATGGTTAAAAAATGAGAGCCAGGAGCTGTGGTGACCACCTCTTAGCTTAGGACTGGATTTGGACAATATCTGAAATAAATTGGCTTATGAAAATTGCATGAAGCATCTCCAAATCTTTAAGGTAAGTCTTTTTTCAATACTTCAGGTTCATCCGTGCCTAAAACCTTCACCCATTTAAGAATGAAACTGAAATGGACAATAAAAAGGATGCAAGATGTTCATGAATCAGTTGAAAAATTATCTGCTTTAGACAGATGTTGGAAACTGTAGTTAGGTTTATTGTATAATCAGTCAAAACTTCCCCTTTTTCGGCCACAGATTATGTTTCATACGTGCCGAGGCTTACAGACCAGTTCAATAGTTTCTCAGGTAAGGAAAAAATCCTTCACTGCTCAGCGGCACTCGGCCAGGTGAGACAAATCATTGCAGCAGGCCACTCTGGGGATACAGCTTTTCCATGTTCTCGTCATAGGCTTTTATTGAGCAGTTTACAAGTTATGAATGAATATGTTTTATTTGAGAACATAATATTGACAGCAACCTATCAATAGTAATGTGACTATTGTCAAGGGCCTGTCAATAGTAATGTAATTATGATTTAGAGGATCACATAGATGTTAGCTCGGGCAAGTAACATCTCTTATAGGACTGCTATCAATATCAGGATTACTATTGACACGTTCTCTCAGACTCAAAGTACTTGCCAAATATATAACAACTAGACACTTTTGTCAATGTGAACTGCCCATAAAAATTAAGCATTTGAATGTACAGGGCTTTAACCGGAAATTTGAAAATCTATGCTTCTTATGTAATCGGCCAAATTCACAATCAATGGCTGCGTTTACCTCTATTGTAATCTGAAGACCTGGCCTACATGGAGCGCAGTGGTTCATACACATTTGCAGTGTCACTACTGTGACAAATAGCCAATGAAAATGTGGCCTATCTAAATTAGTAGTCTGAATAAACAACTGGACACACTATATTTGTAAACCGACTTTCTCATTAGCTATATATGTCAACAATATGACCGCTCTGTTATTTATGACCCTAGTGCAATTTACAGTTGAATTTTCTAGAAAATGGAGCCCATCTTCAGGCTACAAAATGGATGGGGAACACGCATATAAGGTTATATCAGCCAAGTCAAGGTCCTGACAAGCAGTCTTAAATGACAAATGCCTGACACCAGCACGGGCTATAAAACATGTTCTCCTGAGGCAGCCCACTGGAGGCAGTTCTGCAACTGATAAGCTGGGTCACAGAGTCACCTTGGGCTTAGCATTACAAGGTGGTAGGCCATGATATTCCTGCAGCGACTGGACAATTTGGAATCCAGAGATTTTTAGGAATCCTGTGGTTATGTTACCTTGCTTTTGATATTCTGTCAGCCTTTGCATCTTTGGAGCAAGTCAGAGAAGATCTAATGTCTGTTTATTTAAATAAAAACATATATTTAAAAATAAATATCAATATCAAAATTATATTATATTATATTATATTATTCAATAGCTAGTGTCATGTTTGTAAAATGTTGTCAAATACAGTAAAATAGTAATACTGTGAAATATTATTACAATTTAAAATAAGTTTCAATTTTAATATATTTGAAAATTAATTTTTTTCCTGTGATGGCATCACTTAATTTTTATAGCCATTACTTATATATAGCCAGTCTTCAGTGTCACAAGGTCCTTCAGAAATCATTCTAATATGCTGATTTGGTGCTCAAGAAATATTTTTGTTAAAATAGTTGTGCTGCGTACTATTTTTATTGAAACGATGTTGCATTGTTTTTCAGGATTCTTTGATAAATAAAAACCTTAAGAGCATTTTAAAATGAAAAATTATTAAAATATAAATGCATTTTCTGTCAGTTTTGATCAATTTAATGCACCCTCGATAAAAGTATTAATTTCTTTAAAAAATACATTTTACTGACCCCAAACATTTGAAAAATGTATCTTACATTATATTTGATGATTAATATATATATATATATGCATTTGCTAAATATTTCAGTGCCTTTTATAAAAATAAAATCCCACATGCCAGAGGGGTTTTATTATCCTTTGCTTTAACCTGTAAACCTGTTGTATTTCCAGTGGCAGAAGAGGTGTCACTCAGTCAAAAAATCTTTTGCTCACTATAATCATTTGAGTGATTAAGGTTACAGAGCTCCGGCGCCATTTTCAGCTGGGAGAAACATTAGCAAGTCTCCTTGTTTTGCATTTAACTTTTAACTCTGTCCCAGAAGTATCTCTTTCATTATGAACACTGATGGGTCTGTCAGTTTCTGAATTTTAAAGGTGATGTCATCCTGAAATGGGATTACAGCACTGCTAAAATATCCCGTCCTGTGACCGTTCTAATTGTTCTACGTCAGTATCATAAAATATGAATGTCTGCAAAAGCTCTTGGGGTTCAAGGTCTGGTCCTAATGTCTCATCAGACTGCCCCATTTCTCTAATTACCAATGAATAGCAAGAGCCCCGATCTAACAAACTTAACGTCTAAGAAATAGCAACTAGGTCTGACACAAAGATATGCTTTGCTAAATCTTGTTTGCACAAAATGTAAATTATTTAAAATAATTAATTGATTTTGTGAGTATAAAGGTGGAAGATTTAAAGCCTTAAGTACAGATAGGAGCCATGTGTAATGTCTGGCAAAAAAAATCAAGTCATACTCCACATTCCATACCAGATGGGGGCAGTATGCCTCAATAAAGTGAATTGGTCTACTCTAGAGTAACAACAGAGAAAACGGCATAGTCTCTATGCTCCGCCCCTACCTTCACAACAACCCTAGAGCCATAGCCGAAGCCTAAAGGACGTTTTGCTCCCAGAGGAACGTTGGGTGATGTCAAGTGATTTTGAAACATCTTCAAGCTACTCCCCTTCACCTTTACCAGTGAATATGTTCATATTCGTTTTGTTCATATTACATTTTGAATTGTATATACACATTATTTGAATTAAATTAATTTGACAGACAGCATTCTGTCAACATCATGGTCAACATCAGACAGCTGATGTTGACCATGCTAGCGCCAACCAACGTAACCAGAGCTGCCAACTCTCAAGCATTCACCGTGAGACACACGCAATTGACTCTTTTCACACGCTTTCAAAAACTTGACCGCTCTGAATATAGTGAGTGAGTGCGCGCGCGCGGCGGCGTTCGCGCGCTCTCTCTCTCTCTCTCTCTCTCTCTCGGGTTCATTATCATCGAAGACATTTCAAGCTTCTTAGGTAATGTTACATTTTTAGCATCAGCTGGTAGAGACGGGCTTTGGTAGAAAACAGGTGAAAACCGGATCGGATCTGTGGGTAAGTTATAGCTAGCTTACTATCAAACGCAGCTACGGTTAGCCATCGCTAACATTAACACGTTTATCGAAAAAGCCTTCGATACATTTCTATGTTATAACTTCCCGGAAAAAATACGCAAACATATAAAAACAAACTTCTAGCGAAATACTAACAGCATCTTACTTACCAATCCAAAAGAAATGTTGCAAGTTCGGAGTCGAAGCTCATTTCTTTCAAGTCCATCAGTTGTCTCCAGTGATGGAAAGCAGTGCCGATGTTTACTCTGTTTCGGCTCCTTTTCTTATCGGATTTGATTTGTGATTCCGAGCGCGGTGTGCTTGACATCAGGTTCCCAGTACGCCCACAAGCCGTGCGAGTTTATTCGTGTATTGCAGGTTGGCTGGTGGTTATGTTGCCCGCATATCGCCTCCCATGGCCGAAACTGGTATTACGACACCTGTCGGGCCGTGGCTAGTAATGCTAATGCTAATTAAGGTTGATATATCTGCAGCACTATAACTTGACATTTTTTTAATGACATCATCGCCCTTATTTCTTCTCATTCTTTTTGATGCGTGTAGGTCATTTTTTGGATATTTTTACCTCAATTTTTACACACTGAAGAGATAAGTACAGAGTTAGGCAGAAAAAAAAACAGCTTAAAAACTCATGAAACATTTAAAGGCTGAGGCAGCAGGAAGGACTGAAGAGAACAGTTAATAAATGAGAAAATTGTGAAGCTGCAAATTATGGTGTACAGAGGGCAGTCGGGCTTTGCTGTGTCCACATAAAGGATCTCCGTTTCAGTACATTTGTCTTGTAATTTTTTATCACCTTTATGAGATGACGTATTTGGATAAAAAAGAATTTCATCTTTTTATGATAACCACTTTGTTCTATTTAAAAAAAAAAGACGAAGAAAATATTAGAAGCAGCTACGGCAAACACACCATCCTTATTCCATGATACCACATCACAAACACTGCCCTTAAAGTCATGTTTATGTACAAGAATTGTTTTTCTTCTCACCCCCATCCAGAGTTGGCTTAGCAAGGCCATATAATGTAATAATAAAAGGCTCCCTGTTTATATGGAAGCAGCAACTTGGTAAACATTTTGTCCACAGATGGAAGAAGACTCAAGCTCAGCTTCAAACACATCTGCAAAACAACCCAAATATAGTGTGCTTTTTAAATTTTAATCCATTTAAATGCAACACTGGCACAAATCTATAGGCAACCTTTTGACCTGGGCTGAGATCATACTGCAGTCTGACTTTAACTCCATTCATTATGTTAAGTGTGCTATGGGCCACTTAGAGCTCAATCAAATCCACAGCAATCAGATGTCCTAATTCTGTACAATGACGGCATTTCTGATCACTCTAAAACTTCTTAATAAAATTTACACTCTAAAGTTAGTACGAATACATCCTATAATTTGCTGTGTTAATATGAATTCATTTTCCATATTGATTTTTCACAGGTGTTTTGCATAGTGATGTGTTTTAGTGTTGAAAGAAATGCCCGTAAACTTAATGAAAACTGAACCAGTAATTTTCTGCTAGGACATTTTTCTACAGATTATTATTATTACTATATTGTTTTTTTTTACAGTGCTATAATGTTTTGTTTTTTTACAGTGCTATAATGGTTGCACTTTATTTTATAGTATGTGCACTTGCATGTATTTACAGTGTACTTGCCTAAGTACTGGGTAATATAAGGTAACTACATGGGTTAAGATTAGGTTCACGGTTAGTAGCTAGTTATTACCCAGTTAGAGAATTACTATAATAATTACAAAAAACCAAAAAAAAGAACAGCACACAAAATAATAAAATGCATTTACACTACATTTTAATTATTCATAAAAACAAATAAAATAAATATTTATTTATTATTTCATATAAATTATTATTATTATTATTATTATTATTATTATTATCAATGACATTGGTAGCTAATGCCAAGTAACCTGTGTAATCTTTTACCTTGATAATTTTGAGAGAAAAAAAAAAAAGATAACCAAAGTGCTAATACAGACAAAAAGTCATGTAATTGGAGGCAATGCCTCCATGCTTTGATTATCCATCTCTGATCTAACAGCCATGCAAATAGACCTGAAGGGGTCAAACTGGTGAAAATTAACAAACTAATTACAAAGTAAACAACTATCCCACTCTGACATCAACACATCTGGTCAAGTCCAAATATAAATGAACTGGAAAAGACTGGAAACACCAAAGGATCTGTGAGCTTGTGATGTTTAAGGATTTGTTGTTGACTAATGATCTGAAAAGGTGACCATTCATTTTAATAACAGAATTTTAGTTTGTAATAAATAGATTTAATATATATATATATATATATATATATATATATATATATAAAAGTGATGAGATCTAATGCAACTTGGTTTTAATAGCAAGAATCCAAATCAAATTATAAACATTTTTAAGCAACATAAAAGTGATGAGATCTAATGCAACTTGGTTTTAATAGCAAGAATGCTAATGTTAATATAAACAATATTATATTAAAACAGTTTTTTGTCGACCCTGCAAATCGAATTCGTGTATGCTTAAAACGCACGAATCTAATGTTAGATTGACTGGGGAGAAATCAATGCTCTGTCCTTCACAAAACTAAATGCAACTTGACACAGAATGTTTTCTCACAACGTCTGGTTAACTGAGATTTGACATGAGCAAATAAATTTAGCATAATTACCCATGATAAGTCCACGATCGGACTCGGAACTGAGGCGCTGTTCTTCCTCCTTTTCCGGGTTATCTCGGTTAACCCCTCCTTGAAACAGATGAGCCAATTGCAAATTGCATTTTCTCTGCACCCTAGATCACATGCATCCAATCGCAATATCTGATTGAGCGAGGCAAACATGAATCGCATCGCGCTATGCATGTGGGAGAGGCGTTGCTTCACGCAAGTCTTCATGACGTCTGACAGTGAACCGCCCAATCAAAATCGATAGCGTTGTTCTACAACATGTTTTAACCAATCGCTATCAAACAGGGGCGGGCTCTAATGAGTAGCATGCATTCAAGCACGTAGATTTTAAGAGAGAGAAAAAGGGAAAAAAGAAGTGAAACGCTCATACAAATGAGCATTTTGACGCTATAGAAAAGCAGAAAATTTTAATTTTTTATATATTCCCTTACATATAATTTTTTTTTTTTTTTTTTTTTTTTTTTTTTTTTTTTTTTTTTTTTTTTATATATATATATATATATATATATATATATATATATATATATATATATATATACAAGAGAGGAACCTGAACTACAATCATCTGACACACATAAACACCCAAAGGTTTAGAGATGTATAGAATCTGTTCCTCTGGAAGTGTATACAGGTTTTTCCTTTTCTTTTCTTTATTTATTTCTTTTAAAAAAGATTGTTGACTAGGCTATTGTGTATAGGACAGTATTCACACTCTCATATGGCCTTTTCAAAGTCTTCAAGGTTTAGGTTTTGTGAAGATAATTTGAAATCTCTTGTGGATTCTTCACCATTTATGGATTCACATATTGTGTTTATTGTTCAAAAAGTTTGAATTCAATAATTCGTCATTGCTCGCGTGTTATACTTGTATGTAAGGACAGCTGGCTTTTTCCCAGAAGAGACACATTAAGTTCACATTAAGATTACTAATAATTTCTGCAATAATAGGGACAACATGATCTGTAACTCTCTAGGTGAACAATTGCATTACCTTCCTCAATATGGACTAACTGCTATTTAGTATGTGCCCTGCTAATAGATATTTTAATAATTCATCAGTATGTATTGTAAATTATTCACCTCCCTGTATGGTCATTGGTGCCACTGAACCTAACCTAGTTTAAAGCCATTCTCCCTGACAGAAGTAAGATTGATAATTTAGGTTAAACACATATCTGTTATAAAACTATATGTCACACAAAAAAAAAAACACACATTTCTAAAATATATACAAAAAACAAAATAATCAGCTATCACCGCAACAAATGACCCCTAAAATGCAGAGAACAGTACATGCTACTCAGTTTACAGAGAAGTTCATTAGCTAGACCACACAATATTGATGCCGGGGTAGCATATGAACTCCATTTCTATTTGTCTATGTTTTCGAGAATCAGCAGAATTAGATTGAAGACTGCATTTCTACCATCCCAGAGGCATATTATGCTGTTGTCCCTTGACTGCAGTAACCATTGTTCTAATGTACATAATTGGCAATTGAAAAGATTCGGAGCATTAAAAGCTGCTTATTTGCCTCTTGCAATGTAAAGAATGCTTTGAATCTGGTAATATGAGCTCCAAATGTGCTGATTGAATGGTTGCAATATATAACAAGATTTATTAACCCATTTTATAGGTTTATAATTGTTTTAAAGTAATGGCCTTTTCAAAGTATGACTGCTTATTGCTATCACTTTATGCGTAGACATGATTGAGAGGAATGTTCCAAACAGTTGTAGTTTGAAACACACATAGTGTGGTTTTTCTTTTTTAATGGTTTCAGATACAGCATATCCACATGAGCACTTGCAATTATATGAAATTATCAGCATGCAACATAAGCCTAATCAACCCCAGCAACCTTTTGATAAGCTTAGCTCATGGCCAAAAGGTCTCCAACCTGGAGCAGATGTTCCAAAGCTTATATCAAAGCTCAAGCTAAAGTGTTAGTTTAGACAGATTGGATTTGCAGCAGTGTGGAGGGGTTGGAAATGTTTCCTTTGTAATTTCGGCAGGATTTAGACCATCAGCGGACATGCCTGGAGGAGGACAGTAGCTGTCTGCGAGCCAGGATCCAGGAGCTGAAAACTGACATTAGAAACCTCACATAAGTGATCCATCGCACTCAACACATGCTCGGCCTGTATGTGAGTCACATGCCTATATTCCCTTGCCTCTTTCTCTCGCTCACTCACTTGCTCTCTATTTTCTCCCTCACCCCGAAGTCATGGGACGGTCCCTCATTCATTTTTCAAAACTCATTTTCTGCCCTTGAGCTCAGGATTTTTAATTCTGGCTTCACCTTGACTGGTGGCCTTTGGGCATGAGGGATCAACGGAGCCGAGCTTTGATCCAGCACGCCGGCATGGGACTCATTTCCAGCTCTGCCACACTGATGCGACTCAGTGGGTTCGACTTGACCTCGTGGCTCCTCTGGGCCCCTCTGGCCGCAGTCGACGAGACCCGGCTCCCTCCTCCTCTCCATCCTAAACACCTCCAATACCTCATTCTAATCAAACCGCTCTGCTCTCCACAGCCCTGCCTTTGATCTGCATAATATGCCTCCTCCTCCTCTTCATCTCTCTTCTCCGTTTATCACATCATGTGTGAATGCAGAATATGAGTGAAATGTTGTAGAAGGTTAGGATAAATTTTCATGTACAGCAGGTCTTGTGAGTGAAAATGGGTTGAAGGAAAAACAAAATGCAAATAACCAGATGCTTGTACATATTTTGCATATAAACATTGTTTTCTATTTTATTTTTAACAGGCAGACAAAACATTGTTTTATTGTTTTTAAGGCTGTGCATCCAATAGTACTTGACAGACAGCTTGCAGTTCTTGGTAATGTTAAAGAGGTCTTATGATGCGATTTAAATTTTTCCTTTCTCTTTGGAGTGTTACAAGCTCTTGGTGCATAAAGAAGATCTGTGAAGTTGCAAAGACTGAAGTCTTAAATCCAAAGAGATATTCTTTATTAAAGTTAAGAGTCAACCACACCCCCCTAAAACAGCTTGTTCTAACACATTCCCATGTCTATGTCACGATGTGGGAAGATTTACATAATGCCGCCCAAATGTTCACGCAAAGAAAGACGGCGTAACTTTTATTCGTGCAGTAGTATTGTTGTTGCAGCGCCGCCATGTTGTGGAGATGCTGTGTGTTTCGTTTGCTGTGTGTTTGTTTCGTTGTGAAAGCAAAACTACTTTGTTTGGTCTTCCAAAATATGACACGACTAGAAATCAGTGGTTAAGTTGAATTGACAACACTGTTCCAGAACAGTTCGACCCAAATATTCAGATGTGTGCAGTGCATTTTATGGAGGACTGTTTCCTGATCCTGGAAGAATAGACTACAACGCCGGCTGTTCTGACTCACAGAATGTAAGTACGTTTTTTTATATTTGAAGAATTTGCCACTGATGATTCAAATGAGTTTTGAGCAGTGTAGAGTAGTGCTTGTTGTTTGTCATTTCTCCAATCACATATGCAGACATGGTTTTATGTTTACGTGGCGTAAAAAGAAAGTATAAGTCATTATAATCAGTAATTATGTCCCCACTGGATGCAACAAATTCTTTGTTTGTAATGGGTTTTATTGGTTTTGTCTGGTCGTGCCGGGAATCGGCATCACAGTATAGTGAGGGGCGTAAGATTTCCGTCACACGCTTGAGGTATTTGGCCAATCACAACGCACCGGATAGCTGGCCAATCAGCGCACACCTTGCTTTTCAGACCAATGAGCTTTGTAAAAATCGACGCGTTTCAGAAAGGCGGGGCATAGAGGAGAAACAATAATGTACAGTATGTGGTGTATTTCATTACACCAAATACACAAAATAATGTTATTTTTAGCAACATTATATGACCCCTTTAATACAATATAAAAAAATTATGATATAAGCATAATGTAATTCATTCATTCATTTAATAATAATAATAATTTAGATAAATTATTATTAATTGAAAAATGAATTATAATTTCATATTTTTTAATTTATTTTCATAAATTAAATTATTTAAAATTATTTAATTTAACAATTAATAAATTTATATTTATTTATTGTATTATTATTATTTAAATTTAAGTGTAATTAAAATTTAAATTATAATATTTATTTTTGATTTTTTTATATTATATTTTTCATGTTATTCATTAATTTAATTTATTATTATTTAAATTTAACATTTTGAATTTATTTCATTATTTTTTATTACTATTTACATTTAAGGATATTTTTAAATTAAATTAATATTTTTGTTTATTTACTCTACATTTAATTAATTTTAATTTATTTATTTTAATTTATATTTATTTAATGTGTTATTAATTATGATTCAAATTTAAGTGTCATTTTATCATTTAAAGTTATTTAAAGTATATTAATTATTTAATTTATTTTAAAATATCCTATTCATTTATATGTATTAAATTGTTTATTTAAATTAATTTATATTTTTATAATTATGTCATTTTTTAGTTTGTCTTGATGTCTAATTGGACATGCTAAATTCTGCTACCTGATGCAAAAACAAAAAAAACAAAACAAAAAACAACACACTTGACAACTGAGAACTGCCGATCTGAAATGCCTTTACTGTGTGGGGTTCGTTTTTGACAGGTTTGGAATGGTCTCCTGTACAATGTGCCCATGCCAAGATCCTGCTGCTGTACCTTTAGCCGTGACAAGTCAGCCTCTGCGCCAGCTGTACCCGTGGGGTGTCATCGGTCATAACAAGAGTCGGTGTGTGCCCGCTTCAGCACAAGCCCATTGTGGTTTTAGCGGATAATAAGACTCTACTTTCTTTTGTCAGTGTGTTTTGCTGGATGATAAACACAGGGGATGGAAGGACTGGCAGAGGAGCTCAGACTCGAAGAGGTGAGTTTGTGAAATCACAGCACAGAAGAAGGTGCAGTTGTCTGGTGTGTGCACTAATTGAAGCTCCTCCAGGCAATAGCTGCAGTAAACCTGAGCCCGTCGATCAGCATCGGCAGGAGTGATGACTAGCTGCTCGGGGAAGGGTCTCCCAGGTCACTGTCGGAGGTTATGTTAATTCGGTTGTTAATGACTTCCTTTTGAGTGATAATTGATCAGCTTCATTACTGTTTTCGTCTGTAATTCTGCATCACTGAGGTAAAGCTCTGCCTAATGAATGCTCCGTTTGATTTCTGAAATAATGAGCTAATTAGATTAATTAAAATCAATAGAGGTGCCAATACAGGGTTAGGCATCAGACTGCGGTCTCTATCTGTGCTCTGCCTGAGCTACCAGCTCACTTTAAAGGAACCTAATGCTGATTTATTGGCTCCTGATGGACATTAGTTAGAATAAATTCCGCTGAGGAGCCAAGGCAGCATTATTCAAGTACAGGATACTAAGTGGATTGTAAGGTCAGCAATAAGGGCAAACCAACATATGTAGTTGAATGCCCTTGTAAACCTTAGTTAATATATCAGGTCAGAAACGGCGTTGGACACCATCACCTATCTTTGCATGCTGGAGATTAGCTGCTCTAGTACAGACACTTCGTTGAATGAGATTCAAATAACGGCATATTATAAAAGTGTTCTTTGATTTTTACCGAGACAGCCATGTCGGAAATTATTAAAGACCTTCTTGAATCAAGGTCACAAACAATATGTTGTGATTGCATCAGACTGAGCGACAGCTTATTGCTCTTTCATTAGTTATCCGTTTTCCTCTGTGTTCGCCAAGGGATTTTACTTTTTTATTGGCTCTTGGAAGCCACATTTAGGGCAGATACATCTCCCTTCACCCTACCACATGTACAACAGTATGAAAACCCTAATAAGAAGGTAGAGAACTATGTAAAATCTTGACTATTTCTGACATAGGCAGGCCAAGCCAATGTACAGTATATTGGAAGGGCCACCGCTGACCTAAATTCGTGCATTAATCTAAGGTGTCAGTGCTGCAACCTTGATGGTCCATTTTCAGCCAGTCAGCTTGGTTATTTTTCTTTTCGTCGCCGCTTTGGCCATTGGTTTGGGATCTGACGCCTTTTCCCACTCCTTTCTGCCCTTATTTTAGCCGTATTAATGTTCAAAATGGTCCTGAGAAGTAATTTGTGTGATGCGACATCCATGTTTTGCCCTGTTATATATCAGTACGGACTTACTAGGCTTGTGTTGTTTACTTTTTTTTTCTCTGCACGGTCCATTTGACCATTACTTTAATAGTTTTTTTTTTTTTCCCACACAAGCTTTAATGATTGAGTAGTGTTTGTGCCAGCTTTTGCCATTCCTCTAACAAATTAGTTTACTGTGGTCATAACCTTCAAAAAGCTCATTACCATAAATTGCATGGCTTTTCATAAAGGCTGAGAGCTGCATTGACGAATCACAAACAGGACCTTTCTCAGGACACTCAGTCCTGCTACTAAATTAGACCCACCGCTTCCCCCCAGTGTTTCTTAATCAGCTAATGTTTTTTATTCTCTTAATTTCAGCCTCTTCTGATTTATCTGAATGGCTAAAACAGACACATTTATATTTAGTTTTTTTTTTTGGTCATGTCTAGGAAATGCAGTGTATATGTTGCCTGTGCAGGAAATTACATCTGTGGCATGCTGCCTTTGTAAATCCATTTGATTTTTATTTTTTTTTTTATTTTTACTGTCCTTTTGTGCTTAAGTGTGAAAAGACTGTTGCGTGTCTTTTAGTTTATTCACAGTTAAAGAAGATCTTGGTTGCAATTAAGATGCTTTTCATTATTTGTAGTATTCGCGAAAAGTCAAGTTATCTTTGGTTGTTATTGATACGACTTAATGCGAGAATAATAGTATTTGCAGTTCGGAGCTGTAAAGATGTTAACTCTAAAAAAAAAAAAAAAAGGGTCAAAGGGAAATTAATAATTGCAATTGATCTTCAAATATCATTTTGACTGCATTTATTGTATTGCTGTCTGGAAGAATAATGACAGGAAGAACAATAATGCCAAATAAAAAAGGCTTGATAAGCACCTTCTCAGTCAGATCACACAGTTAAACGTAATTAAACAAGAACGCTTGTGAAAAGCAAATTTGGCTTTTCCGAGCAACCGATATAGCTATGATTCCTCCTGGGGCTCAAAGAGAGAGGCTGTATGGAATTTAATTTCAGTTACTGTCTCTTCACGGTGGCCAGTAAGATTTTCTCTCTGAGTTGTAGCACATATGGAGGCTCTTGAGCTTCCTGATCACCCTTCCGTTTAGTCTTTTAAGCAAGTGCTCCATGCCTTGCTCCTCCAGCATGCTTTTATTGTTTCTCTCTCGCAGTTTAATTCCCCTCAATGCATGCTGGTGTGGACGCCCAATCCTGCTTTACTCAACAATAATATCAAGCGTACACCTTCAATGAGCGAGCTGTCCCGCGGCTCAGTCTCTCTGCTTAATTAGCCTCAAATGCAGCCACACACACATTTGGTGATACAAAAAAATATGACACACACACACACACACAGCTCACCTAATTTTCCCCTCAGTTTCCATTTTGTTGTTAACATTAATCTACTTAAAATTGCAAGGTGCACTGAGCAAAGCTAGTTTCACCTTAATCTTTTTCCCTTATGAAATTGAATAGTGGAGAAATTCTTAACAGGGTTGTTTGCAGAGGTAAATTTGTTGCTCGTGCAGCAATACTGCATAATTGGTAATACCTTCTGAGTGTTTTTATGTATTTATTTATTTATTTTTTTGCACAAAGTGCACAAGATCCATCAGTGTTCCTTCTTGTTTGTTGACTGCATTAAAGGAGGCTTGGCTGACCTAAAAAGCCAAGCATTAGAGCAAAATAATAGCAAAGAGTTTCATCTCTGGATCATGCATAAAATATTACCCTGCTTTTAATGGCTGTATCTTGACCCTTGTCTCTGAGTACTGGGCCCCAAAAAACAAGTGTGTCAATGTTTGCTCCTCTAATGCACTTGATGTTAAGAGTGGCCAAGTTATCTGGAAGTCATTGAAAGTTGACAGCTTGTGTGGATGTACTTTTAAGTAAATTTAAAGAGTACATCACCCAAAAATGTAATTTTGTTATCATTTACTTAACTTCATGTTGTTCCAAACCGGTATGATTTCTTCCATAAAATGTACATTTTTAAAGAAAATCCTTGGCACTCTGAGCCAGTCAAGCTCTAGTTTAAAATGACAAAACGTTTAATTTGGATTGTATGTTACTTTCCAAATCTTTGGAAGCTGTATAATAGTGTGAGAATCAAACCAAAATGTAAAATTTTATTCGTTCATAATCTTCTCTGAAGTCAGTAAGTTGAACTCGAAAACTTGATCAGTCTGATTTCATTCAGTCTGGTTTTGTGGATTGGATTACATTGATTCATTGTGATGATCCAACTGAAAAGAATGATTCATTTGTAAATTTCATGTCAGTACTTTTCTCATTAAAACGCTAGAAAATTTAGGGTGTTTTTCCTCACAAAACTGTTATATTACTTCAGTAGAATTTAAATACAGAGCACCACATTTGTGAATTTTTTTTGGTATTTTTATTTTTATTTTTTATTTTTTTGGTAATTTTCGAAGCCCTATTCAGTTTCATTAAATGAGGAAAAAGTATGGTCAGGAAATTCTTCCAAAAATCACCTTGAGGTTGTAGTAGATGATAAAAGGAAATTCAAATTAGGTTTGGAACGTCATGAAGGTGAGTAAATGATAACAGAATCTTCATTTTTGGATGAACTATCCCTTTGCTTTGTGAATTTGATCAGTTGATTCATTGGGAAGATCCAGCTAAAATAAATGAGTCATTTGTGAATCAGATGTTGCTGCTTCTGCCATGTAATGTTAAGTTAGAATGTTTTTCCACAAAAAAGGTCATATTACTTCAGAAGACTTGAAATACAGAGCACAAGTTTTATGAACCACTTTTGTGATACATTAATAAGTGTGTGTGTGTGTGTGTGTGTGTGTGTGTGTGTGTGTGTGTGTGTGTGAGAGAGAAACATTATTCACTTTCATTAAATGGAAAAGTGTGAAATTCCTCCAAAAGTTTGTGTTAGATGGTAAAAAGAAATGCATACAGATTTGAAACGAGGGTGAGTGAGTAAATGACAGAATTAGCATTTTTGGATGAACTATCCCTTTAAGCTCAGAGTGAGGGGCAGGTCTGCAAGTGTTGGAGTGAAAGCTAAAACGGGTCAGTGAGGGAAAGAGCCATGTGGTTTGGGGACTTGACCTGTGAGTAATTAACAACAGCATTGATTTCCTTTTCCCAAGAATGATGCCCAAGCATGGTGTGGAGAGACCCGCACACACAAATACACACCACTATATTCTTCACCTACATGGCCAATGTCAAACCCCAGCTTTCCAAAACAACACCAAGCATGGTGTGGAGAGACTAATTAGATGTAGTGTTTGTCTGCTATGTTAGGTTGGTGCTTTTGTACTGTCTGGGCGGTATGTTTTTTGACTATATACAGTACCATATGCCACCATTTAAGATATAATCAGCCATTATACTACCAGGACTTATCATTATTTATTTATTTTTTATGATAATCTTTAAATTCAATTTCCAAAAAAAAAAAAAAAAAAAAAAAATGCCCACTACTATAAATTATTCTATGCAGTAAATACACCATAAAAAGATTTTGATCATAGCACGCAGCTGTACTACAGTATTTGCTGTAAAAGGATTGATTGGATTTGCTCTGAACTGATGGTATTTGTTCTAAATAAAACTTAGGGTTTTATTTTCTTCTTTCTTATTAAAGTGGAGAGTATGCTGTGTAAATGTTGAGTGAGCGGCCGAAATCAAAGAGCTATTCTTTGGTAAATCACAAATCACAGACTGGCATATACTCTAGATTTAGAGAAAAAGACTCAGATTTGGACGTCTGCATCAAAAGGCATCATTCAGAGCCGCCCAAGTGTCTTCATGGCAGCAGTTACGTCAATGTTTTGATCAAAATCCCATGGAGGAAAATGTTGTATGATCAAATAATATTATCCTAATTACATTTCATAAAATCGTTCTTTTTATCTTGCAGTTTCAATTTGGAGAACAGTTATTTAAGTCTGATGATCATAGTTTGTCTGTGGGGTTATGACTATTGGTTTTGTTATTTGTGGAAGACTATAATTGTTAGAGGAGCTTGAAACTTTGTTTTGTCACAGGGTCAGAATTTGGACAGCATCTCTGTAGATTGTTTGCTCTTGAATGTTCATTACCTACCTGTTTAATTTGGCTTTGTTAAATTATTGCAAAATTATTTTTTGTTAAATTGCATTGTATATAAGCATATTATTGCTCTTACAGTTTTATTTTATTATAATTTATATACTATTTTTGTTAATGTTTTAAATTAGTTTTTTTATTCTATTTTTCTCTGTTTTTTTTTTCTTTTTAATTTTAAAGTTTTGTTCTTTTACAAAAAAATCTGTTGACTCCACTTATTTGATCAAAAACACAACAAAAACAGGATTGAAAAAAATATTATTACAATATAATAATAAATAAACTTTTTTTTTTTCAGTTTCAATATATTTTAATATGTAATTTATTCCTGTGATGGCAAAGCTGAATTTTCAGCAGTCATTACTCCAGTCTTAATTCTAATAGGCTGATTTGGTGCACAGAAATTATTACCATTTCGGTAACTCCTAATCTGTTGTTTATTGTTGGTAAGCAAGGTAGTTGTAGTAGCTATGTTTAGGGATCTAGACTAGAATATGGTCATGCAGAATAATCTTACAATTATTAGTGTACATTTTAGTGACATTCTCATTTTTACAGCTTTTAAAATTGACCTTTTGTTGACTTTTTGTTGCTATGATTTTTAAGAAAAGTTTCCATAACTTTTTAAGAGTAAAGTATTTTTTGGGAGGCGACCCAGCACTTCTCACCTGAGGTGTGGGAAGGTTCATGGGTAAATAAGTGATTTCAGGCAGGAAAGTGTCGCCAGGGGCTGAATGGGCAGCTGCTTTCTGTGTAGTTATTCACTCACAGCTGGCTCTGGAAAGAGAAATCAGATAGAAAATATATATAATATATATTTGTATCTCTGTAGTGCTGGAATTAGTTCATGTAACAATGGAATGAAAGCAGCAACCTGCTACCAGCTTTAAAGGGAACAGATTGAAATAATCCTCAAGGGTAGTATCATTGTGGGTGAGGCATTTTCTTCCCCTATTTGCTTTATGTATAAATTTATTTATATATTTAAGTGTCACGAGAATAACTCAAAAATAGGAAAAAGTGATTTATTAATGCTAGCTCCCCTTTCGTTTTCTCTCTCTCTCTCTGTCTCTCTTTCCAAGGCTTCTCATCATTTTGACATTTTTCATAATCTCCAGCTGAGGTTATTCAGTTATGTAAACCAGCGCTGCCTAAACTCTCATGTAGAATAATAGTCTTTTAAAATAAGAGAGGATTTTCATGTATGCAAACTTGAATTTGTTCCATAATAAACCGGTAAAATTACGGCTGCATTGATTTAGCATATAAAAAGATATATACAGTAATAAAAAATGTTATATATACTGAAAGATATATATATATATATATAATGTTCTTTTACCGAGTAAAATAATACTAGCTATTATTATTATTATTGTTGTTATTATTTGTTGATTTACAATAATGTTATATTTTAATTATAGAACACAGGTAAATGTTGCATAATATTATCTTTATTTTATTTATTTATTTTGTCCTTGTCCATTTTCCTCAAGAAGCAGAAGTATCATTGCTTTTTGAAAGAGTGAAATTTCACTTTTCAGAGGACTTGCTTTGGGGGCGGACACAATTTTTTTTTCTTCTATTTTTCTTCTATTGACTTTTTCCAGGTTCTCGTCTTCTCCGCTTATCAGGGAAGCAAACAAATCAATATACTACACTGTGGCTGGGTGCAGACATGAGAGCTCCGGCCCACTGTCGCTAACAATCCAGCCAATCATCTGCCTTGCCTTTCAGCCCTCCTGTTCGCCCGTATTTGCATTCCAGAAAGCAAGTTCCACTACAGTTGTTTTCTGCTGATCACTGACCTCAACCAGTGTAAAAGATTTTTGGGGGGTGTCCATTTTTTAAATTTGGGAAATAAACCATCTGGAAACTCCTATTGATTCTTCACTCCTGAAAAGGAATATATATATACATTTATTTATATTTTTTAAATGAATGTAACATATTTAAAAATATATATTTTATAGATTTATTTATATAAATGTTTTTAATTTTTTTTTTTTTCTGGTGGCAATCGGAAGCAGGTTTTAATGCATATTAAATGAAAAAATGTGGGGGAAAAAATATTTTGGTCAGAGACACATTTTTAATGGATTTCTGGCAGATGTTTTGATCCTAAGCAACAGATCCTATGGCTGTAAAGTGCTATCACTCTTAGGGAGTGGAACAATCCCTCCTTATGCCGCTTTCCTCCTTCAAAACCCCCCTGTCAGACCTCCCCAGCTGGAGGGTTTTGACATCTGCTGGTTTGGGATACGAGAGAGAGCAGCTGTCAGCAGCAGGGAAGCCTCTTTCAGCGTCAGTTGGCGGGATGGCTGGGGTGCCAGCTTGTGCCATCTGTGCGTCTGACATTTCCTTCTAATTAACAGAAGGGTTAATTGTTCTGGCAGGCTCAAATGCAGTGTCTAACATTACCCAGGGGAGATGTCTACAAGTGACAGAAATGGGAAGGTGCTGGGGAAAAGCTTGGTTAACGCTGCCCGCTACCATCATCACACTCCGGTTAACAGTTGCTGATTGGTTACCAGAGCCAGGCGCAGGCAATTGGGCCAAGGTGTTTTTTCCCCCTGTTTCTGATGAATTATGCCATGCCTCTGTAATGATGTAGAAAGAATTGAGTTTAGAGAGGCAAAGACCACTGCCTAGGGGCAATCGGGAGGGAACAATTTGCATGTTATTACTGCATATTCATAACTAATTGTGTTAGGCTTTGCTAATAGAGCAGAATGACGGATTGAAAAATTGAGAAGCTGTTTTTACAGCCAACAAAACACGCCGCCATTTCTCTCGCTGGTCTACAACACCAGGCTCTGAATGATCATTAAGATTCTGAGCTGCTAAATATAGCAGGTTGTTTCATTTGTCAGCCTGACATGATGTAATCTGTTTAGTGCTCTAATTTTATCTTAGTGCGTGAAAGCCATTTTTTTACGCCACTTACCAAGGCACGTTATAACACATTAATGTTTGGAAATTGTGTTTCAACATGAAACTACGGCATATTAAACATTAACATGTAAGTGCTGCATGGTAATTGCAATACGGTTGTTCGGTATCTGCGACGATTCTTGCAGATGAAAAACAAAATAGTTAAAAATCCTGAATAATAACACGTTTGGAAGTCAGAATACTGCTAGGTGATCTCAGAGTAGCATTATAGTCTTTTGTTCGTCTAGGCCAATTTTGAGCATTCTGTTTGGCATGTGTTTTTGATGCGATAAATGTGAGCATATGCATGTCATGATGAATGATTAATTGCATATCATTTTGGCATCAGAGACAGCATGAACGCTGATGTACTGACACGTTAAGGGGCTGCGTTCACCGGGTGCGAACGCACATGTACGCTAGCATGCACAAGCGCCCCTGCGCACACACACGGCTTTAGTGAAGGGCTAAATGGATGCCCTCTGGGTTTTGGAGTCTGAGAGTGGCAATTTGCACGCCTCCCTTGGCCCCTGTGCATTGACTGGCTGTCAGGGGTGTGCACGGAGAGGAATCTGGGCCCCAAAGAAAAGAGACAGGAGCTTTTTACCCAGCATGGTAGAGCGTGGAACAATCCGCCAGTGGAACAGGCTGCTTTCTGAAAATGTCTCGGAGAGGAAATGGGACTCAGATTGACTGCTGTTAGTTACCTTTCAAAAACCTCTCGTCTATTCACAATGCTTTCATTTTCATCTCACACTTCACAAGTTTTTCCATGAATGTCAGATGACTGATATTTGGCAACCGACACGGGATAAAATGCTCAAATGTGTGATGTAATTGCGAGTAATTGAAAAAAATCAAGCCTGAACTGTAAATTGGTTACAAAATTGGACGTTATTGCCATAAGTCCACTGTGAATCACTATCTAGTTGTTATACAGTGGACATCAAATTTAAAATGTGGCTATTTTGCATTTTTAATATACAATGTAGTTGCAGTGTCATCATTTACTCAACCCTCATGTTACTCCAAACCTGTATGACTTTTTCTGTGAAACACAAAATAAGATATTTTGAAGAATGTTTCAGTTGGTTTTGTCCATATAATGATATTTTTCAAAATATCTTTTTTTTTTTTTTATTTTTGCACTGAAGAAAGAAAATCATAGTTTTGTAACATGACTGCATTTTACTTTTGGGGTTACAGTAACTAGTTCTATTTACTATTTTCGGGAATATATACTGTATATCCATGTATTTCCTGTCAATACTTAATTAACACAAAAGAAGATATTTAGAAGAATGTTTAACTTTTTGTCCATATGCTGTAGAAAAATCAGTAATAAGGAATTTTCTGTTTTGATTTTTCACCATATTTTTAATTATGCATTGCATTGTGTTGTGTTTTAAGTTTAAAGAAAATGTTCTGATAATATCCTGGCAGAAAGTTAATCTAACTAATCCTACTGGAGGCGAGTTGTAGATGAACCCAAGTGGAGCTTTATTCAATTTAACAAGAGCAAAACAAATAAAACTAAACTAAACCATAACTTGACAAGATTTGAAACCATGACACTCACCATCAGCAGTATAGGAAATAACATTGAACACAAACACTAACATGGCAACCAAAAGTGCATAAATACTTCGACAAGAGGAACAGATGACAAAACCAACTAATGAGAACATGACACATGCAACCAAGGAATCAATCAGACAATCAGAACGTAACACACAGACAAGGGTAGCACATGATATGATCACATGAGGAGCAAGGAAACACATGACAAATAGGAACCCGTGACAGAGAATATAAAAAAAAAAGACATGAAAACCTAAATGTGACAATGTGGCCTAGACCAGGTCAGACCTGGACTGTGACGCAGTAGTGGAACTGGACCATGGAGCAATGGCAGGTCTAGACCTTAGATCAGAGGTTAATGGTGCTGTGGTGTACCTGCATCGTGGAATAGTGGTGGACCATGGAGCAGCAACAAGCCTGGTCTATGGAGCAGTGGACAACCTGGACCGTGGAGTAATGGCAGGCCTGGAAGCCAGGCCAAAGCCAAAGATCACCAGGGTGGAGCAGGCGGGACTGAGGATCTCCATGGTGGAGCTGGTGGAGCAGATGACCACGGTGAAACCTGCGAAGGAGAAGGCCTCTTTGGCCGTTGCTGGACAGGCAGAGAGTTCAGGGCAGACTATGAGTTTCACAGGTGTTTTTTCTTTATTTACGCATTGCATTGTGTTAAAGGGTTAAAGGGAATGTCCATAAACTTACCGGAAAATGTACTGGCAGAAAATTACCAGTCCCCTTAAAAAATAAAATAAAATCTTATAGTGTATAAAAAATGGCATTGACCTTGAAAGTGGACATATTGTAAAATATCTCATTTCGTGTTTCTGCAGAAAAAAAGACAGAAAAAAATGGGGTTAACTGTTCCTTTAAGCATATCCATGTCTTCCCTGTTGATTCTTTACTTCATTAACTCATCCTGAAAAGGAAGATCAGGTGACTCTAATGCTATGTGATTCCTTACTGTTTTTTTTTTCCCTCAATCTTTCCATGATGTACAGCATGTCTCACATTCCCCCCTCTGTGTTTCGCACCTGATTCTTATTCCGCCGTCATTCTGCACATCAGTTTATCTCCTTATGCTTTTGATGACACGGGACAACATTCAGGGGAAAAGAAGCTGGCGTGTGCCTCTGTGTTAGTTTTCTATAAAGCCGCCATTTACATATCCAAATATAAGCACGGGGCGCATGAGTTTTTGCAGTGGAAACATTAAGAAGCAATATTTATAGGATGTGGCTTGGATATCAGTCGAGAGGTGGTTGATAGCATGGCGCTTGACAGCTGTCGCTAGCAGCTTCGCAGAGCTCATCAGGAAACCGGCACTGCCTGCCCGCTCTGTCAGAGAAGTTTAGAGTGTCGTGCTGAGCTGGAGAGGTTCAGGGAGCCGAGCTCAGTGTGAAGGAAGTGCACCGACTTCTCCAACCCTCCGTCTCATGCTCTGTCACATCAAGAACCCTCTCTGCTGCCTGGCCCCTCTGGATCGCCTGTCCAAAATCTGCCAAAACTCAGGCTCTGCCTCTCCTTTCCTTATCGCTGTTGATGAGTGTCACAGCGGTCATGGCCTAACTGCTTCCTGTTGAGCTTTACATGTATTTGTGAATGTGGATGCAACTCCACGGCCTGATTTATTGTTTTTGATAGTGTTTTGGACAGAGGCATCAGCATAGTTCCTTTCAATTCATTCAGTAATTTTTCAGATCTATCCGCCATGTTTAAATTATCACTGCGGCCACCGATTTATACACTGAACATACCATTTATACACTGAACAAAAATGATAACATGTAAAAGAGCTGATTTTACTCAAGTCAGAAATAGTATTTGACATCACTGAGATGTCATATTAATTTATACCAAGAAAATTATTTTTATGGGTTAAATCAGGTAGAAATAGCTCTTTAATGTAAACTTGCTACCACTTTGTACTGTGTATTAGCAATTTACAATACAATTTAATTCAATATCAACATTTGTTATTGCATTAGGAATCATATGTTTAATGCATTTATTAATCTTAATTTTAACAGGTACTATAATATTTTAAGTTGTACAAAGGAATATTATTATATTTTCAACAAACACAATTTAACAGAGTATACAGTATTTAGAAATTATCATTAACCTAGAATAATAAATGCTGAAAAGTTTTTGTGTTTATTTTTATTTTATAATATTTTATGATACACAATGCCTTAACTCCTATTGACATAGGAGCTTTATTGTAATTTTATTTTTTATTTTTTTTGCACATGTTTTGGAACTAAAATAATTTGGCAAATCAGTAAATGATGCAGAACAGTCCAAAAAAAGTTATTTGCTGTAATCTAGTAAATTTTACAGCTAAAATCCTGGAAGTGTATTGTATCTCTGTCTGGATCCATGTTATTTTAGTATCATTGATATACTATTATTGTGTATGTTAATATTCTGAATTAGAGTTTATTAGTGTTACAATTTTTTTTTGCAATATTATTTTAGTGTATCAAGTTAAACTTGAGAAAAATTTAAATGACATGGCAACCAGCTGAAATAAAATGAGTTTAAGGTTTATTTTATTTAAAAAATCAATTAAAATAAAATCAAGTATAACAAGCCTAATTTACATAGAAAGGAGACCTTTTCATACTTAAAACTGATTAAATTGAAATAAGCAAGGTGCATATATCAGTGCAGTCAGATAGCACCTGGTCAAACTAGATTGCAAGTGGTTAGTGAATAAGATGCAGGATTCACTGAACAGCTGTCCCACATAAGTTGTCTTATTGTGTACTTACAATAATGTCTACAGAGACAAGTCATATATGTTGTTTTCGTGGGGCGTTTGTGCTCTGTGTGCGGTTCAACCCCAATTCCGCTGCACTCCAGGTGTGTGGTTGAACGCCCACCCCCCGGTGAGTGACAGTGTGACAATAATGATGCAGGAAGGAGGGGAGTGAGACACACGGGCCACACAGAATTAACAGCATAAAGAATGCCCTACTCACTACATAGTAATTATGGAGCTCACCAGGGGGTTCTGAGGAGAAAAGAGAGAGAAAGAAAGGGGAAAAACTATACAAACTATACAATGCAGATTGGGAGATTCATTAAGACTTTCTCATTAGAGCCCCATTACCTTTGAAACTCTAACAAAGCCACAGAGGTGCCATTAGGAGCAGAATAGTGTCTGGAACAATTTTAGTCAGCTTTTCACAAGAACAACTAATGGCTCCTTATAAATGTCTCACGCAAATTGCGGGCATCTTTTGAAAGCATGCATGTTGTTTTTATAGCTCGAATGCACTGCTGCTAAGTATATTTTAAGTATAGGTGCTAATTTTAGTAATTTTGAGAAGAACAAAATGTGAATGTTAAATGTATATTTGTACAGCACATGTTTTCATTAGCGAAATCTATGGTTGAAATATGTGCGTTTAAGAACTGAAAGGCTTCAAGTTGCACTTAATATTCTCTGTGGCCTCTCATTCACAGTCCAAAGCCAGAGGACCTATGGAGGCTCAGGTGGAAGATCTGAGGAAACAGCTCAAGGCCAAGAGCAGGATTATTCAAAGTCTGAAAGAGGAAATTAAGACTCCTTTGTTCCAGAGTGCACAAAAGAGGAATGAGGTAAGGAGACGACAAAATCCCCTTTCCCCCATCCTCTTTGTTTGAGTAGAAACAACTTTTAGATGCCGCTGAATTTTAACAATATTGCGTGCTGATTTTGCTCTAAGCCTTACATGTGTTGTGTATTAGGTGGTGCTTTCGTTCTGCAACGAGGCAAATATTGTGAACCCTGAAGGCTTGAAATGGCATCTTGACTGAGACTTGCTTTTACTGCCTCCTACCCCTCCATATGAGGTGTCACCAAATTAAAACCACTGCTGTTTTATTGTCTGTGGGTTATGTCTTTACAAATTGATGGTTGCGGTAAGCCTACATATAAACAGTGTGTTTCTCACCACATATGGCACAGCCGCCAATACAATCTGAAATTAAAATATACACTGATTAAAATTATATTCTCAAGCAAAGGTTTCAAATGATGACCAGTTTGAATTTCTCCCATAATCTCTTAAATATAAAATATAAAATTTGCAATGTTTAAAGATGAAATTATGTTTGTTACATATTTGTATCACAATACCAAAAGTGTATTTTAAGGAATTTTGCTACTTTGAATATTTGAGTGGATGTTGCTATTTTTGGCTATGTGAAAAACATTTTAAAATATATATTTTTTTTGCAAATCTGAATAATTTTTTTTTTTTTTTTTTTTTTTTATAATTTTCTATTGGAGTATTTTTTTTTTACTATATTTTTTATATAGAAATACTTCAAACAAAACGTTCTATTGAAGTATTTTTTTTTAAATGGTAACTATTTTATATTTTCATTAGATATTCATTGAATATTACAATTATTTTATATTATAAAATCTTAAATGACATTATTTTCCTGCAAGTGATGTCACTCCCTCTAAAAAAAAATGTCCCAACATGTTGATATTTATTCACACATGTTCTAATTCGTTACACTATTTATTGAAGTTATGTTATAATATTTTCTTCTTTTATTTTGATCTTTATTTAAATTATCTTTTTGTGCATATATTCCAAGTTTTGGCAATATTGTATTATTTACTATACTATGTTATATTATATTATTTATTATCATGCAAATAAAGCAGTTTTGATTTTGATATTTAGATGGTGATATTTAGATTCTGGAAATGCAGAATCAGTAGAGATGACACCATCACTAAACCTGGTACTAACTAAGCATGAGGATGCTGCAGGCAGGCAGGAGGAGACGAGGATTCATTTGTGTTCCTTCCAGAGGAACACTCCTGCTTAAACTCTGTCTGCCTTCTTACCTTCCTCCTCTCCATCATTATAAGTCTACTTCAATCCAGCAGAAGAGTCCTGGAGTTTCCTCCCATAAGGTCCTTTGTAATCAAGCAAATGGCAGACTCATCCTATCTCTCATCCTATTGTGAATATGAAGATGCAGTTCGGATGTCTGCTGATTTGAATATTTATTTTTGATGTGATATGTGTGTGGTGTGTGTGTGGTTGTGTGTGTCTATGCGTGTGTGTGTGTGTGTGTGTGTGTGTGACTTGACAGGTGGTACGAGTAAGAAAGAACAGGAAGTTAAGCATTTGAGCACTACAACAGGGTCGGCAAGAAAAGGCACACACACTTTGGTAATAGGTGAGTGTGTAAAAGCAAATACAGCCATCATTCTTATAACCTTTAGCTTTACTGTACAGAGTGACATTAATTTGCTGTACATCCAAAAAATGAGATTTTTCATGAGAAACTCACAGCAGGGTCACTGACTGACTATGATCATAAGCAGTGAATAGAGCTCCTTATAATGCACTCGATTTTTATGCCAAGTACTTAAAAAAAATCCCTTTTTTCAGACACAGAACCAGAAATTGAAATGGTGTTATACTCAATAAACCAGTATGATGAGAAGTGAATTAGCCTATCAGGACAATGATATTGTCAGTTCGGCATGTGAAGGTGTTGTAAGTACTGTAGCTTTTACAGATGAATCTCAGTGCGGCTCAGCAGTTGTCTGCTAAGCAAGAAGAAAAGGTTTTATGATACAGCCGTCACCTGCAGGGATATATCAACTGGATATTAAGGAGCCTTTTTCCCCTTTAATTCAATTTCAGCTCAGCACCTCTGACATATAATCTTTAATTGAGGATGGATTTATCACTGTTTCTCCAAAAGCACACTGATAAACATTCTGATATGGGCTCTGGACAGTAATGAGGGCAACAGGAATGGGTATGGAGGGAATTATGGTTATGCAACTTCCCGTGACCTCATATGACAAAAATCAACATTGACAAACATTAAAAAAGTACAAATCCAAATTGATAATTCAGAATTTTTTCTCATAATGAAAATGTGTTGAGCAGCTTATAATGATTTTTATGTGGTTTTAGGAAAATGATTCACAGTGCCGTTGTGTTAGTTAATGTTTTCTAAAAGTGTTATGAGACATGATTAAGCCAAAATGCAGAATGTTTTATCTTTTCATATTCCCCATCATGCCTCATTTATCACATAACAAATAAGCATAAGGGGGAAAGTTTTACAACTATTTCTATCTGTCTGTCTGTCATTTGTTTTGTTATTTTTGTATGGAGTATTGGCTCACTTGGTGTCCAAATTTGTAAGTGTTTGTATATGCACACAAACATATTTTGTTAAAGATTTATATTAGGTGTTTTTCTGCCTTTTATTCAAATAGGCCAGTTTTCGTATTATATTATATTATATTATATTATATTATATTATATTATATTATATATTATATATATTATATTATATTATATATTATATTATATTGGAATAAATATTAAAATAAATTATTCACAAATGTCTATTATGTATTTATAAAATTATAAAAAATTACATTTTCATATTTATACTTATATTTCATATTTATATACTAATATATTTTCATATTTATATAATTTTAAATAATGTTTGAGTTCTTAAAACATTATAAAAAAATAATACTGCAAATGATTTGTCCAACAGAATATGTGATTGGCACCATGCCTGCCCTTTGACAGGAGACAGGGTTGTGTCTCTTAGCTTAGGGAGTGCTGATGGAGCCAAGCAGATTTGTTTCAGCTGTTAATACCAATCAGGTCAACACTTTGAATGGATGAGTTTTATTCCCAGAGTGTCCTTGAATGACAGTAAAACTTTAAAAATGCATTAAAAACAAATTTGTGCGGCATGGGGTTCAAACCAATTGCACGGCTCGCTCTGCTACATTCCCTGGTGGTGTGTCTGCCAGAATTTCCACTTGCAGCGTTTTTCGCTATTTTTGCAAAGGTGATTTAGTTGATTCTCTTGTTTGTTTATTTATTTACTTACAGGGTTAATTTTTTGCAGATGCTCTATATAGCGAACGATAAAAGAAAAAGCCATTTTTCTGTATCCAGAACCGAGATCACATCTGATCACGCATTCATACTGCCGCCGAAGCGTGCAGATTACTCACAGAAGTATTGATTTTCAAGCAGTAGCAGTACTATCTGTCTGCATATTAATATGAAAGTCTTGTCTTTCTCCCCATGTTTAATTTCTTTATATCTTCATAATTGATTAATGTTCTTTTGTGAGGAAGAAATGAATAATTTATAAGCCCAATAGCCTCCGGCTAATGAGAAAATGCTTAATTTCACTGAATGTGTCTGTGTTTTAAGAGCCCCACTGCTATTGATACTTCAGACGAACACTCTAGCAACCTTCTGGAATAAGAAGCGAGCTGGCATGAGCTGGCAATGGGATAATTACGTCTAACTGGCATAATGGTAATGAAAGATTGAAGAGATCTTGTTGAGAGAAAGCACCTGATTGTTAGCATCTGTTTTACAGATTCGATGAATGCATTTTTAATTGTGTCTACTCCCCGACAGCCTGGCTGGCGGACTCCCATTGAAAATGTGCCAGCTACAAAATGAAGCAAATTGAATGAACAGCACTTATCGTTAACAAGGAGCAGAATTAAATATGCAGATAGGTGCAATAATATCATTAACCTCGTGCACTAGGGTCATGTGTTCATATTCTTCTTTATTCTGCACGTGCTGATCAAAGGGGCTACGAGTGCTCGCTGGCAATGTGCCAACAAGATGTTTCGCATTTGTCGCCGCATTAAAGTCTGCATGTTAATGATGTCTGCATGTTTTGCTAATGACTGTATTATGTGCTAAGCCTGATATCTGCACTTCACTGCTGCGAATTATCAAAGTAAAAGTGCGACGTCAAATTCCAGATGCATATTTTCCTGTCCAAGTGTCAAGCTGTCAGAACAAATATTTATCTGCTGAAATGCCGCCGCATTTGCCTGGCACTGATGCTGAAGTGGAGAGGTGCCGCCTCTGCTAATTACCTCATAATGTGGCATATTGTGATAATCTACCAGGCGTCGGAGGTGTTTACCCACCGAAACTTGACACTGTGCCAACTGGTGCTGGCTGGCATGGCCCCACGTTCCCCTCCTCCACCTGTGCTATGCATGGGGACACAGATGCCCTCTTAAGAGGCAGAGAAAAACCTCACTTGTGTTTGCTAAGGGCTCTAATGTGCACGGCAGGGACAGCTAATTGTATTTGAATCTAAATGGGAGTTGTAATTCTCATCAAGTGCAGATGGAGGCCGAAGCGCTGTGTGTCTTTATAAGGGCAAGATTCTGTGACAAAGCCCCCTCTGCCTCCAGATTACAGTGGAACCATGACCATATTTATTCTATTAACTAGCAGCCGGCTTAGATTTCTATTTTTGCTCTTTCAAGCAAACTGGCCCAGCTTTTTGTGCTTGTCGCAGCTTTATGCACCCTGTCTCCGGCTTTTCATTTTTAGCACACATTTAGACATGGACGTTTACTCTTTTTGTGTTATTCTTGCAGCCATTACTGTTTTGACAGCATCCTAGAACTGCTGAGTAAGGTGAATATGGTGAGGATGAACAGTCTGTGGTGCGTGGATGAGGTTATTCAATATGGCTGAAGTGGTCTTTGTTTATTTAAAGATTAAGGGTAAATGGCCTCTAATTGTGCGATTTATTTCCTTTAGTTTTGCAGAGTGATTGTTATTGCATCTGAGTATATGAAAGAGACAGTGTTCCCGGTGGTCATAGAGCTCCACAGCAAAATGTGGAGCTGTTTTTGAAGCTAACCGCAGCTTTTGACATTTATTATGAATGTGGGATTGAGACAAGATGGCTTTGTTGCTTACAGAGGTGGAGAAAGCCCATTCCGTGTTCGTGTAAGATGGAGGACGGCTTTCTGCTGTGGTCAGCGCATCACGGTCTTCTATACGTTCCTGACATGATACATGAAATCTGGTGTGAGAACCACAGGCATCTAGTTAAAGAGACAGTGGTATTGAGGGGAACCCAGACATAGATTTATGCTGAACAGGAACTCGTTGTGACTTGTGCCAAATGTTTCATTTGCAGTGACACGGAGTACAGTAGGCGAAACACATGACATGTTTACTGCATTTACAAACACATTTGTAAATTGGATTTTGTTTTTATTTGTGCACCGTGTTTTTCTTTTGGATTTTTGTGGATTTTTGATATAGAAACAATTCTTTAAAAAAATGACTAAACACATTTTATTTTTAACAATCTATTTTTATTAAATATTTTTGAATAAATATTTAAAAATTTTATTAATTTATTAATTTAGCAATCATAATTGATAATTTGTGGGACCTTTCTGGTTAGAATAAATAGCTCTGATGTTTTGGAGGTTTTGATTTTCTCTTATGAATGGGGATAATTCTATGTATAATATTGATTATATCGATTAATAAATATCTTCCACAATAACAAATGAGATCAATTAAGAAAAATACTTGCTAAAACAAATTTGTTGTCATTAAAAATCAAGTAAATATAAAGCCAACAAGAGTACTGTAGCTTTTTTAACTTCTAGTTTTGGGTAAAGATACAATTAATACTTAATAAAAGGGAAATACAATAAGCTAATATTTTTAACAGCATTGTATTTTATGAGTAACATAAGTGTACACTAATATAAAATAAACACTATGTTTTGTTTCATCTAATCACTTTTGGTATTTCCTATTCTCTAAAATATTTTATTTAAATCGGTTTTATTAAACTTAAAGTCTTGAGACTATGTTAGTGTGGGGAATAAACAAATTAATATCTTTTGTGATTGGAGCAGTCAGTGTGTGACTTTTTTCTTTTATTTTGATTTTTCTTAATTTCGTCCTCCTTTGCCATAACATATTTTGTCTGTCTTTTTTTTTCAGACACTAAAAAGAAAAAATCAAATGCAAAAAAAAAAAAAAAAAAGAGAAAAAATAAAAAATTACTTTTTTCCTCTTTGAATAAAATAATAATTAAAAATAAAAATAATAAGGATTATTAATTTAAAAAAATTGCAAGATTAAAAAAAATCAGTTACTTTAGATTCAGGTTTTTTTTGTCATCACACATGATCTCGTTCATAAGTAAATATTTTCAGTGTATAGTAAAGACATTTTTAGTGAAGGTGTTGGTACGTATGTGAAAGAAAAAATCAAGAAAGAAAGAAAAACTCAAAAGGGCCTGTTGTCCCATGTGGCCTATAGCCCTGTTGTATCCTATTGTCTTGTATTTTGGCCAAGGGCTAAATGAGTGACTGAGCGATCAGAGATGGCACAGCAGACTTATGGAATGAGTGAAATTCTTTTGTTCTTGTGTTTTGTCTTTTATGGAAATTTCAGTTTTTGTCTAGCATGTTTTTCCAATTTTCTATGAAATATCCACATATCTGATCAGATATGACAATTCTCTATTAAAACAAATAAGTCTCCCGCATCTGAAAACCTGTGGCTGCTTTACTGTCTTCCTCTCCATCATGATAATCCTCCCTTGAAAATCCTCAGGACAGTAAAATGCAAAGCAGCAGAAATGAAAGTTAGTTCAAAGTCATTAGAGCATATTAGTTGAGGTAAGCATGTTCCCAGAGGGCCTTTAAGACACAGAGTGATTAGGTGACGGCTTTCAAAACACTGTTGTTCTCTGGGATGGAGAGAGAGAGATGGAGCGAGAGTTATGCCGCTTGTCCCGCTGCGCATCCTCCGTTAAATCTTGAGGAGTTAGCAAGATTTAATCCCATTTCTGCCACTGCGTCCTCACTCACGGCCACTTTGCATAAGAAGTGTCCATTACACACACTAATGGGAAAGTGTGCTTTGAATTGAGCTGGGGGGTCTTTGCATCAAACTCTAAAAAGCATACCAACACACAAGCCCTAATGGGAGTACATTGCCATGAAAAGATAATTTATCAGATTTGCTGATTCACCAGTCCTGTGCCCTTGTCTGATTGTGTAAAATGATCCAGACTCTAATTACAATCCATCCCATCAGAATTGCAAATAGTGGTGTCCGGTTGGGATGGGCGACGGTTTTGGGAGAAGCGAAGGTAAAGGGGAGATAATAGATTCACTTTAAATGTCGTCATATCTCGGTAGAAGATGAAGTAGCATTCAGGAGATGTACATTAGTCTAAATGATTTACTCTCCTAACGAGTCTAATGTCTTCCTTTGATCGGATTATACAGGTCGGACTTTGATTTATTTCAAGCTGCTTCTGAAAACATGCGGGTTACATTTGAATGCTTTCAGAATGGTTGACACCAGCTTTTTGAGATGCAAATTGAGATATTGTCTCTTATGTGTCAATAAGCAACTTTTTTGTTGGCTTTTGGCCTGATTTAAGACTTAATGGATTCAAAATGATGCTGTTGTAATGGGAAAAAATGATTTATTTTCTATGTAGCACTAGTTTAGTAAATGTTTGGCAACTAAAGAAACAAAAGACATGGCTATTATTTACTTTTCAGCTTATGTGCTGAGAAAAAAAAAAGAAAAGAAAAGAAAATTAGATGTGAACAACACATTTTCAATAGCAAGGGGTGAATGTTTCAGCAAGAAATTAATATGTATCATTTTTTGGTGTGTTTTTCTTTTTTTTCTTTTTCTGGCTTGTATGTTTCAAATGCGTCTTAGATTTCTCTGTTAGCTTTGTTATCATACTTAGCAGAAAGAGATGGCCTAGTCCCCTGGACTTAATGAGTCTTTTATACACTATACTCTGCACATTAATGTTTTAAAACTCTTGTCATAACATTCGCTAGCTTACACATGACAGCTGGTATCTGCTGCTGCATATCTGTAGTGAATATTTTATAACCACATCTCCAAACCCAGGAAAATCAAAACCAGAAAAGCTTTTTCCATAAGGCATATCAAAACACACTTTTAACTGAAATCGAATGACTAATTTCTGAGTACCTAAGTAGTTTAGGATTTTGAAGTTGTGGGTGTTCAGTTCTTAAGATGAATAATATTTTGATAGTCAGGATTCAAAAAATTCAAAACAGCACTTTTAAAAAGTGTTGTAAAAAAAGTGAATAAAAATATTTTAAATATTTTCTAGGTCACAAATCAAATTAGTTTTATTAAGTGACATTAAGTATAATATATAATACACATTTAGTGACAATTAATATAATATAAAATGTACTAAGACATTATCAAATTTGTTATTTTTGATGTCTCTCTCTTTCTATATACAGTATATACTGTATAGATAGTTAGATATAAATACACACATATATACATACATTTACTTTTAAAATTTTTTTTTAATGTTATTTATATTAGCTTGTTTATATATATATATATATATAATATATATATATATATATATATATATATATATACTATATATATATATATATATATATTACATGTGATTAAATCGTAATTTGAATATTATATGCCTTTACATATTATATACCTTTTGCATCAGGCTTGTCACTCTTGACCTTGCACTCATGGAAAAGGTAGTTCACCATGGTAACCTGGATCTCAAGGCTTTGCGGTTAGTCCATCATCTCAGCCCTCTTCATGTCTTCACTTTTATTGGCTGCACAATTGAAATGTCATGCTTGGCCAGCAGAGGAGCCTGTAATTTTTAACGCGTGATTAAACCATCCCTGCTAAATGGAAAACGCTGCCTGACCAGACAACAAAATGGGGGGAAGAGAAACACGAAGGTGCAGACAAACGGAGCAAATCCGATGCTGTTTTTTAAATACTTATTTTTCTTTTATTTTTTAGAAGAAAGTGGCACTGAGGCACACGATGCACCACATCAAAGCCAGAATATGTCACTGATGTAAAGGAAATCAGGTTCAAATGAATATTAATAAGCGGAACAATTACCTCTGGGAAATGTTGTCTGCAGCTTAGCTTTACTAACATACACCTCACCTTTGGCTCGGTGGCATCAGAGACGGAATCCCCAGCAGGCATTTCTGCTACAGCTGCTGCTATATTTGGATGTCATTTCTGCCCTTGCTCTCCATCAGTCTGTTTCTGCCTTCTCTCTCACTTTCTCCTCCCCGCACCACTGTTGTTTTTTTTATATATGTGAAACATGTGAAAGGAAATCTCCTGCCTGCAATATCTGTGGATTTGAGAGCTGTGTTATATGTCAGGTGGGATATTTTGTAATACATACAGCAATATTAACACAACAAATAGGGTTTTCATTATTTACAGGAAATGTCTGCGGACAGCGCAACAATATCTACCGCAGATTGTTTGCTTTATACGGCCCCATGCTGATATTTCACTGCACAGCAAACCTTTATAATGAGTTCTACCTATTTGAAAGCTGTTGCAAAATTATTGTCAACTTTCTGCACCACTGCTTGCTGGAACCTTTGCTTCAAACTGTACGCTATTCAGCGGCACAGATTAGCTTAGATCCATTGATTGAACTTTAAAAGAACTCTCTGTGCTGAGAAGAACTCAAAAGGTGACTAGAGTTTAATACACAGCTCCTCACACTTTGAGCTTATACCTACACATTCCTACACATTTCTCCTCCTCCAGCTTTAGCAAGATTCACACTTTAATGCTAATGCCAGTATGAGCTTTATATAAGGATTAGATTTCCCCGAGTCTGCTTTCACCTTGAAGATCTGACTTGATTTAAGAACTTTTGACTTGTATGAAAAGTAGCACAAATTGGCGTTGCTTGTAATTTTAATTGTGCGTCTTTGTCTTGAATATTTGAAGTTATGAGTTTCGGAGCAAGTTTATTTTTAATTATTAAAGCCCTGATGAGGGAAATGCATCAGAAGTGATTAGTCTTCATATATGTACAGCTCACTTTAAGTGCTAAAAAGCCATAGGTCAGTTGTAAATTAAATCGAGAAAGCCTATTGATTTATCCAATTTGGATTTGCCTTGTCTTTTGCACCTAAACTTCAAATACTGTTCATATGGGAATGATGCCATTGATTTCCTTAACTTAAGACCAAATGCTAAAGATTTTTGGATAAGCTTCCTCATTACTTAAGCTAAAATCAATAAGGAAGAGCATCTTTTAATGAACGAGCGGTTTGTACAGCAAACTGCTGAAATGGGCCCCCGTTCATCTGCCGTCTGGCCGATCGATCATGAAGGTCTTTAAGCAAGGCGCAATTGGTTGACATTGTGGTTTATCCTTCACGTCAAATCTCACAGCCTTCGGAAAGTGAAGCGCAGTCAATGACGCAACAGGAGTTTTTTCTTTCCTGCCGGTTCCTCCTCCAAAGTGAAAAAAAAAAAGAAAGTGAGTGACGTGACATTCAGCCAAGTATGTGCACAGGGACTGTGAAAAATATGAGGGATTGTTTTGATTAAATGTATCTCTGTGAATATTGGAGTCTTGAATTTTAATGGCGCATTTTGTCATCGGTTTTGTATTGGTTGCCTGAGTGCGGGAGCTGAAGTATCTGATGGTTTTGATCAAAGAGGAAATGAGAGACAATATCTCCCATATAGAACACCTACAGCATCTGCAAATGCTTAAAACCTGCTACTCATAACTCTCACACTGTTTCAATTGTTCTTGGTGGTAAGCATGCATTCAGTGCACGTTATGGGCTTTACTATTAAGCCCATAAAGTTAAAGAGTTAACTTGAGAAAAGCTAGATTTTAAAGTCAAGTTAAGTCACCTTTAAAATTTGTATAGTGAAGCTGCAAGTGCTGGGATCTGTGTTACCAATACAGACTGTATGCTAAAACTCATGAAACTTTACAATCATTGTGATTTTATTTAGATGTCTTGTACTGATTTTGCTGAATTCTAGCTGTATTGTAGATCTAATCCTTACTCTGTTATAGTTTTTAAATAATAATTCACATTTTTTTTAATTCAGAAGAATGGCTGAGGAAATACCTCTGCAAGATTTTCCTCCAAAGGTGTCACAGTTTTAAAGTCATAAATATGGAAGCGGCATACGTTCACATCACGGGAAAAGAATCAAAGGCCTATTGTTGTATGTCCTTTTCCCCTCGTGTCACATTTTGTTTAAATGTCCCACAGTAGCATATTAACTTTAAATTGAGTTGTGTTTGACTCAGTACATGCTGGCATGTCAAATACAGATATTTGAATGCACTAGGTTGAATAAGCGAGGCTCCTGGGTGAGAGTTTGGTCTTCCCAATGTTAATTAAAGCACGACGAGGGATATCTTTCCTGCGCTGATGGCGTTATAATTGACTGGTTCTGTGTGGTTCTGGAAAAAGTGCTGTCAACTCGAATATCCAATAGCAGGTCAAATGAAATTATCACTGTGCTGTCTTGATTTAGGAAGAACATGATTGACAACCATGCAATCCCAATATAAAATGCTTCCTACGTACATTATTCACACTCTCCTGATATCCATTGTTGTTTGAAATGTGTTTTGTGCTTGTATGTGGTGTTTGAGGTAGACGGAGCAGATACAACCGCATATGGGGACCAGCAGTGGTATCAGGAAGAAAGAGACTCGAGAAGAGAGAGACAGCTGTATACTTGTAGGATATGAAAGGAACGATGACTTGATGAGAGCGGTATCATCTTGTAAAGACAGTGAGGATACAAGAATATGGACACAATTCCTAATCCAAACTTTCAATACAACTTAACATTTTTCCTTTATTTTCATTTGTTTACTACGAGTATTAGTAGTATAAATAGAACATATTATATGCATTTGATATTATAGATATATATAATAGATATCTATATCTGTACCTATATATCAAAAAATATTAATATAGTATATATCCATACATATGCTCCAACGCACCGCCACCAACAATTATTATTTACGCTTTAAAAAAACAACATATTTCGTAACAAAAATAACTATATATTGAATGATAAATGACAAATTTTTTCACATAGAATTGTAGTAGTAATAAATTAAACACTTATACTAAAAAATATAAATATATACAAATTAATTGATACTAAGGTCTAATCATAATAATTATGTACTTAGTGTAAATTATAATAATATAATTTATAATGGTTGAATAATATAATGTGTGTATATTATTTTCTATGGATACTACTCCTTCTATTACACACCACACACAAACATATTCATATAATCTATATAATATATATATATATATATATATATGTAATAGTATGTGTATATATGTATGTATATCTATATTCTATGTTATTTGTGTTTGTTGTGTGTGTGTAATGTGCTTGTGTGTAGAAATTAAACTTATAATTATATTAATACTATATATTGTTATAATTGTATGTAATATGTAATATAGACGAAACTAGTTACTACTTCGAATGGCTACTAATAATCGTGGAGTTATATGCCATTACAAATGTAAAAAAAATATTCATAACATTTTTTACAAGTTATGAAACAGACAAATTTAGACCAATTTTAATTCAACGTAATTATTCAACGTTCTATATGATATTCCAAAATATGATGAATCTCTTAGTGCGTGCATGCAAACCCAACCATAGCACTGCCCTGCTAGAGAAAAAAATGTATTCGTAGGTATGCTTATTCCCTGTAATATTGCCACGCGTAAATTCACATACTGGCGCGGCATTTCCGATTTGACTGCGTTATCTGGAAGAATTTTGTGCATCTGACTAATTATACCATGATAGCTCTTTTGTCGTTGTCCACCAGACAATGTGAATCGTTAAACATGACATAAATTGGCGGCGACTATAGACAGGGAGAGACCGAATGGACACCGAAGTGATCCAGGACGAATCAAATTATGTGTGGTAATTATTTTTTTGTCGTGCTTCATTTGCTCTCCTCTTTCCCCTTCCCTCCCCCCTGCATCTCTCGAGCCTCGTTCCCTGAGAGAGTCCCGTGGTTTCAGGGGAAATGACCATTAGGTTTGCCATACCTTCAGTACATAAAACTGGTTTAATAGTGCTGGTGGTTCGCTTTCAAGCATCAAGTTAGCAGTGATGTCCAGTCGTGGTGGTGAACTCACAACATGTTTTTCTTTTCTCCCGCAAAGCTATTTAAACGCAAAAGTGTGGTAATAAAGCAATTTAGATGTAAAATACCCCAGCCGTTACCTGTCAACACAGCCTTCTTCTCGCCGTAATTGACTGTCAGACTGTTTAAAAAAAACCCGGTGGGTCTGCATGACTAAACAGAAAGGCCTGAGTCAGATATGCCACAGTGGCCTCAATCATGTTGTGTAAGCGCTGTAATTCCTTTAAACATTTGAACTGACCTGACAGAATGTGCATTGACCCCCCAATCAGAAAAACCTAATTGACATCTACGTGTGGCTTTGGGCGGATTTATGAATTGCAGCAAATCGAGGCTCCGGAATTTTGAGAGGACAATAGTGCGGCCCATCTCAACCCAAACAGGCACGATAGGGCGCCCCTCTTCGTAGCTCAGCCAGTACCTTAATGAATTGCTCTGTGATGCCTACCTATTACCGATACTTTATGAAACAAAGCCTGGTGTCCCTCGCAGTCAGAGTCTAGGATCTCTAGACGGCCTTTTTGCAGAGTGTCAGCCAACTCTGTTGCGAGGTACGCACTGTACCAGCGCATAGCTATCTAGTTGCAGTGCCGGATCAGCCTAGGTACACATCGTCCCTGTCTATCAACCCGGCACTCGTTGGTCCGGGGGCTGGTGACTGGTACTTCTAAGATTAAAATCTGGCGCTCACAATGTTGTCATCCGGATTGTAATCCGTGCAGACGCCGCACTTGCCTAGCGGATCACTTAATGACAGAACAGTACGCAAGAATATGTCCTGTTCTTTTGATTTCCTTTTTGTGAGCGCCCTCTTTCAGGAACTTGTTGATGCACATGTGAGCCTGGCCTTGTTGCTTTAAAAATGGCTGACGTCTACAAGAATTGGGCTGGCAAAAATGTGTAGTGCTGAACAGAATTGTTTTTGAGATGGCAGTGATGGAATGAATGAAGGAACTATCCTGACTAAATGAGGAGGACTGGTCAGCCTTAAAGGGACAGATCACCCGAGAATGAAATTCTGGCATCATTTACTCCAACCTTTGTGTCATTTCAAACCTTTTGATGGACTTCTGTGAAGCACCAAAGGAGATATTAAAATATTCACAACTTCTGTTTGCCATTAAAAAATAGGAAAAGAAAAAATAAGTTGTTCCCAGAAGTTTTATTTTGTTGTGAACTATGCCCTTTAAGGCGCTCATGTCCCAATGCTAAGGAATTTTATACTATAGTATGTTAAATGGACATTATAGAAAATTAACACTTTTTTAAGATATGTGAAACAGCACAGTGTTAAAAGGATTTGAATTGATTGATTGATTGATTGATGATGCCAAAACTGAACAGAGATATTGAAACATTATTTTAAGTAAAATAATAATAATAATTATAATATTGGGTCATACAAGGTTAAAAAACAAGACTACACAAATTGTTCTCATAAGATTCTAGTGGAGCGACAGTATGTTTGAATAATCAGTTTATCTGAAGAATATAGCATTTACCAAATTCATTTATGAAAAACATTACAGTATTATCACCAGTCTTTTGACATTCAAATTGAAAGTATGTTTTATCATTTCAGCAATCCTATGTTACACATCTTCTTTTTTAAACACAAACCACTTGCGCTGCAGGTTTAATATCTGTGCAGGGTCAACAGAGTGTAGCTGAATGTTTTGTTGTTTTAGTGGAGGCCCTGCAGGAGAGCTATTAGCTCAGGTAATTTTTAGCTCTTGGCTGAGGAGACCCAGTCCACTGATTTCTTCTCTCTTCACAATAGATTTTTGCTCTTCTGGAACAGATGTTTCTTAGAACCTGCAGCGCTGTAATGAGGGAGATGCCTAAAGTCCAAGGGTTGAAGCTGGATGATGCTATACAGATTCCTTACTGTCAGCATAATGCATAACAAAATCCAGATTGCCGTTAGCTCTTAGGCTCTGCTCTGTTTTCCCAACATGCGTAACCAAGGACAAGAAGCCGCATTGTTTGGCTGAAGTCTAAAAAACAATAATCATCTCTGTAATAAACATGGCTAATGACCTTTAATTGGAATTGAGCCATAAGGCTTAATCGACTATTAGCACGGGCTGACATACGCCTACTCCCTCCGGGTGAGCGTGTGCGTGTGAGAGCTAGCGCACACGTTTGTGTGTGGGCTACGCAGGCAAGGGGCCAGACAATACAGTAACTAGTGAATTGTTGAGATCACAGCCAAGCTTGTAGAAACATACCTATTTGAGGATGGTCGCATGAACTGGAATGCTGTACATTTTTGACAGCTGGCAGGGGTTGGTGAGGCGGGAAGCGGGGGTGTGAAACCTCGTTGCCCAAGACCGTTGATTAATGACTCTAATTAAGGGATATGAAATCAAGACATGTGAAGACAGGGGATCGCTTTAGGTCCGCTGTTTGAGCTTAGTTTTATCTGTTCTCCCCCCCCCTCTGCTCTCCCCGCGTGACGTACTCAGCCATCGCAATATATCTACTGTTTTGTTTTGCTCTCTTCTGAGTGCTGGAGAGGGGGGCAGGAGGACGTTCCTGTGGGGTCAGGGGACAGTCAGGGAGGCTTGGGTGAGGGTTCACGTTTCACATTGCTCCATGTTGTCCTCTCTCTAGATGCTCTATTTTCGTCCATCATCAATTTCATTGATGCATGTTGCCGTAAATCTTTGTTTTGCTCAATATAGTTTCAGTATGTCAGTGCGGTCCTTATCCTCTATTTCTGGTTGACTTCCTTCTTGGGTACTTCGTATTCGAGTCCCTTCTCCTCTCATTCCGTGTTGTTCAAAGTCTAGCGCTCTGTTCCAATACCTACTGAGTGGTTTACCTAGACCACATTTTCGGGCCTCCTGTTTTGCCTTTAAAGGGTTAATTCCCCCCCAAATCCACATTCTCTGATTTACGTCTCCTCAGTGTTGTTCCACACCCCCAATGCCTTTTTCTCGAGAACCGATCCGAAGGCAGCATCATCACCCAGAAGTTTGGCCTAAGATCACTCCATTTTGGTCACCCACCGTCATTTGACATTATGGAAGGCGTGAGTCCACTTCCAGCTTTTTCCTGAGTATCGACCGTAGTCGTCACACTACTCGCCGCCCGCATGTACGGGTGAACTCCACACTGACGCGATGCTCCCATGCCTGCCCGCTTGAATCACCGCTTTACGGCGACTTACCCTACGGGACCGAGACACACTCCCACATCACAAGTCGCGCGCTACCACTTGACTGTGCAGTATGTGGCCAAAGCGGCCACTCCTCCCACAGACTTGCCACTAGCACGCATCCAGACCAGATCTTTGACTCTCTGGGCGCTATCACGTACATGCACCCTTCCACTTTCTATCAGGTTGTCTAGATCGCTTCGCATGCCCACATCTACATAGCCCTCCTGACGTAGTGTCACAGATTGCCCCATTCTCTCCCAATCAAACGTGGTTCTGCTTTGTCTCATTCGCGCGCGGATTGGCAATTTTCCCTCTGGGGTCGTTTAGCTTCCCTTAGGCACATGTGTCTCCCCATTCTCAGCCATCACTTGTGAGCACCAGTACTGCGCTTCCGTGGCATGACTCGAGGGCACTGTGGGGTTTAGCGGAGGAGGCCGCTGCATAGATTAGAATCCCCCGCCCGGCAGCGCACCTCTATATTGCCGCAGCCTCCCGCGCAAAGTAGTTTGGACCGCACGCGTTTGTGTCCCCACGCCACTTATCCCCCCCTCCAATCACTCAATCCCTCCATACCAAATCCCTACATACCATCACTTTCCAAACTGGTGGAGCGAAGACAATACTCCGTTTAAAATTAAACAAGATGAAAGAATGTTCCTTCTAAATTAAGCTAGAGTTACAACACCGGGCCCCTTACCCATCACACTCTGCCCCCTGTTCCATCCCAACACATCGAGGCAGTACCATGCTATCAACCAAATGATCCACACACTACTCCCACTCCTGCCCCAATGGCCAACCGCACTGCTGTAAAATCTGCAGTGTTCGGCCCAGTATGTTTGCTTTCCGTCCTGACCCACCAGCCAGACCCACCATCGCGCAGACCAGCGGACGAGTCGACGGATCTGACCGCACCAGACCCATGTCCGGCCACCGTCCCGCCGCTGCGAAGTGTTGCACGCCGAGGTGAGAGTGGCCTCTTCATGGGTGCAGTACACGGCGCAAACAGAAGCCTAGGCAGATCAAACAAGACCCAAAAAATTGTGGATCAGTAACGCTCGCAGGAGATCCGATTGGCATCACAATCCATGGCTTGGGATGCCAGAATAGTAGAAGACAGGACGTAACGACACGGCAGGAATGGCAGGTCCACGCAAGCAGGACAGGACCACGCAGTGTACATAGTGCATAATTTTTGACACCCATTTTATCAACATAATATCAATTGTTAGTCAAGTCTTCTTTGAGCTTTCGCATTGATATTTAATAGTGGCAACTTGCCATGACTCCTGGCAGGGCATTTCATATCAAATCAACTTATAAAGTGCTATTTTAGTGAGGATGCTACATCATCAGCCGTATAATCTAGGTTTGGAACCGAGCAGTTTGTCTGCAGGTCTGCTCGTTAATTAGACGTATCAGGACAGCAGTGGCCATCCATAACGCCGAGAGGAGATGGAAAAGTAAGGACAAACCACAATAGACGCTCTTACCATTATTCAACAGACAGCCAGGATTAACCAGCCAGCTCTCCAGCAGCCAGCAAACAAGTTGCTGTGTAACACAAAACAAAAGACTGATGAATTAAAACAGTTGACACATAAGAGGGGTGTTGAATTCAGCAGTGCAATTGGACAGGGGGAGAGTATGAGGTGGGCAATTGGACCCTCCATCCAGTAGCAAAATGTGGCCTTTGTGTTACATCTCCACACTATCTCGCCAATTTTTTAAATGCTTTAACACACTGTGTCTCTTGAAGCTCTCCTGCCTAATATCCTGGCAGGGACTTGCTTCTACAGACAAGACTCTGAAAGTAGGGCATTAGCGGCGTGTGGCCTAAAAAGGTCCCCCAGGAAGAGCAAGCTTTTCTCTCTCCTTCCAGCTCTCGCTCTTCCTTTACCATCATCTCATCCTCCTCTCTCCCTTCATCCCTCGCTTTTCCTATCTTTTCTTTCGCCCTCCCTGGCCTTGTATTAGAAGACCTGACCTCCGTGAATTCGATCCTCTCTTCTCTATCTCTCGTCTCCCCTCTCTCTCCTCCTCACACAAACACACACACCACACACACAAACCACACAACACACAAACACACCAGTGGTGCATATGGGCAGAGAGAGAGCCACTCAGTTGGAATTTCCGGGAGTGGTTCCAGGGCACACTGCCAGCTTTCTAATGTACTTTACTCAATGAATTTTGCATGTCTCAGAATGATATAATTTGTAGCGGGCGAGGTGTTTACTGTCAAATAGTCACAAAAAGCATGGGGGATTACTTTGTCATGGATATACAAAGCACAGTGAAGAGGAGCTGATGAAATAATAATGACTTCCAACGGGTACCACGGTGCGGCATCTAATTGGGTCTTTATTGGTGTGCGGGCTGAATGGGGGTTTAGTCATTTTTTAGTGAACAAGACTGAGTGTTGTTTGTATAGTAAAAGCATTATCTGAGAGCATCCTCATACTGATATAACAACCGTGTGCAACCATGATTTATGTCTCTTCATTGCCCTGTCTGTACTGCTATACTATATTTATAGCTGCATATATGCATGTATCATAGTAGATACAAGGGCTGATAAATTAGTTTGCTGATGACTGTGTTATATCACAATCATCAGGGAATCATTACAGCTGCGAATGCAAATCTCGCTCTGTCTCTGTCTCTCTCTCCGCTCTCTCTCACCAGCTGTGTGCCGGAGCAGGACCACAGCATTTTTAATAATGGTCATTTGGTGCGATTATTCCGAAGCATCCGCGGCACGGAGGAAAGGGGATTTCTTCATTGCCTCCTGCCCGCGCATCTGCGGCATTACTCAGTGTGAGCTATTGCAGGAGAGCTCATTGCTCTCAAAAAACCAAAGTTAAATGGGTCATCTATCATCTGAATTTGTGTCTGGCTGAACTTGTCTGAACATCACAGTGATTTATGGCTTGAATTGGAGAAGTCAACCATGCATGTTTCTTAGTTTATCGTTTTATGCTGCCTTCAATTAAACCTCTATAAACAGGATGATGGCTTTACAACGTTGTCCGGCAAAAAGGGCGATGAAGGTTTTGCATAAGAACATGTAGCTTTCAGCCTTATAATATCCCGTTGAATTTTCCAGTTGGATTTGGAATGAAAGGAGACTTGTGTTGGTCTGTCCATTTTTCATTAACTAAATCCTGTAATTTGATCATTCTGTGATTCTTATGACACTATAATGTCTTTAAGGTATGATCTTGATTATTCCCTGCTTGCATCAACAAGCAAATGCCACCTTAATGATCTGCCGTTTGCTTATTGTATTCCGCTTATTATTTCCCATTTCTCATTATTGCCGTCATTTTTCTAGATAAAAGTGCATGCAGAAATTCAATTTTCCTGAGCCTGGAATCCATGGGCGATAACATGTTTGCTGATTAGAACCTGAATATATGGAATTTAGCATGGCAGTTGAAGAGTAAATGATGTTTGTGCGAGTGTTTGTGTGTCTACTGTATCTCACTCTGCCAGCACAGTCGCCTGCTTATGTTCCACCAGGGAATCATCTCAGTTCTTGTGCTCATTGTGTTGCCTATATGTATCTAGACTAATGCAGCAATATTTAAATGTATACTATGTGCTCCTGTTTAATACAGGCGGTTTGTTAGAGCTTTATTTATATCTTTATCATTCACAGCGATGGTGTAACTGGCGTGCTTATTGACAAAATTATACCCAAGGAGATACCCTATTGAAAGGCCAATTAACCTGTGTTCATCATTCCAGGTTCAGGCTGTGGAAAACAAGCTTTGATTCTTTGTTTAGAAGGTTTTATTTCTGACAAGACAGTTGGAAAATATGTATAAATAAATTCCCCGCTCTGTTGTTTTGGTGTAGTCAACCTTAAAAACAAGTGTACTAACCATAATGGGACACGAATAGCATTTTTATGTAGCTTATGTTTTCTTTCTTTTTTTCTGTGAAGTTAAGAAGGCTTTTTGCTCTTTGGGAAAACATTTTACATAGAAAAAAATGGCACAAGGTTATTGAAAAATTTAAAAGAGGAACTGATTTCATTTTCACCCTTAGCACAACGAGGGAAAGTGTAAGGACCTTGGCATTGGCTGAAGAGGGTGAAATTAATCAGCATGCTATCTCTAGTGAGCACCAGTTAATCAAAGGCCTCGGCATTTTATTAACAAAATGATATATCTGCTTCAAATGACCATATCAGGAAAACTTCCTCCCCCAGTCCATGCATCTCACAGTTTGTCACTTGAAATGGAAACTTGATTAACAAGATTTTTAGTCAGGGCTGTGTAGAGAGAGAGAGAGAGAAAGTGTTATGCAAATGAAAGGGAAAATAATGATGAGTATTACACATATTGTGTCTGGGCCTTGTGTTATGCTTTCAAATATCTAATTTTTTATTCGTCCTGAAAAGCAGTACTAATGTAAAACCAAGAAGGGTCCACTGGTCCAACACTACCAAACAGGTGAATGCCACTATTGGTATTTTACATTTCTCACACAACTTTTTTATAAAAAAGATTACATATTCAGTTGATCCAAGAACAAACTGGCCTTTGGAGAAATCAGCATTGGGAAAAAAAAAAAAAACTTATATTAGACGCTTTGACAACCGCATATTTTCAGTTAAGACAGAGTTTGTTGTCATTGACGCTTTTTTGAGAATTGTTTGGCATAAACTGACCATTATCTAAATCTCTTAATTACTTTTGAAAACTCAGGTGTTTGTCTGAGCTTTAGACATTTCACATGCGACAACCGATAAGATTTTCTTTTATGCTTTTTGAGAATCACTTGCTTAGAACAAAAGAGACAAATATTTAACTCTTAAAAGATAAATAGCAACTAATATTTATTCTCTTAATAGAACAACTAATATTAAATCCCTTAATAGAACAATAACAAATAATCTTTAAACACTAAATAGAACAATAGCAAGTAATATTTAATCTCTTAATAGAATAGTAACTGATATTTAATCTCTTAATAGATCATTAGTGATTAATATTTAATCTCTTAATAAAACAATAGTGACTAATATTTAATACCTTAATATAACAATAGCAGCTGGTATTTAATCTCTCAGTAGATCAATAGTGTTTAATATTTAATCTCCTAATAGAACAATAGCAACTGATATTTAATCCCTTAATGGAACAATAGCGACTAATATTATAAATCTCTTATTAGAACAATAGCAACTGATTTTTAATCCCTTTACAACAATAGCAACTGATAATTAATCTCTTAATAGATCAATAGCGATTATATTTAATCTCTTATGGAACAGTAGAATAAAATCTAATCAAATTAATTAAATCTAATCGAAATTGGAGTTTAATCAAATTAAGAGGTTGTAAATTGGAATCTTATCTGTTCTTGAAACCTGATCGGTACTCAGCCCTAGTATTTCTAAAACTGGACTGACACCGTATTCTGTTGCTGTGTGAACGTGACCTTATTGTGTTGGTGCCGGGTTTTTGTTGTTTAATGTTCTGGTATGTTGAGATATAATGTTGTAATTATGTGATATGCAAGAAAAATAAATAAGTGTTTACAGTGAGCCTACTCCCAACTGCACTGAGAGAAAAGCCTTCTTTTTTTCTTATAACTATCACTCAAGGTGGTTATTCAGTGTTCAAAAGTGTGCATTTTTCATCCATTCCCTTTCAGCGATTGGTTTCCATTCACATGCAAACACATAAAAGATGAACCCAGTCTCCATCTGCGAAAGTGATGAAATATACTGCTTCTTTTTAACTTAGATTTACTAGCTGCATCACCGCCAAGAGACAGACCAACAGGACCCCCCCCCCCCACACACACACTATTTTCCTCAATACACTCATCCTGCTCATTTTCACCACATTTAGCCCAATTGTTCCCACACTCAGGACCCAGCAGGAAAGAGAATCTGAAGAATCATCAGCCCTTAAATTTCATGCATCACAATTCATGTGTCTGTGAACATTGTACAGTATGTGATACCGTGCCGCCCATTCCTAGATAAATAAATTGCAGATGGTGTACAGATCATAAGGAATGGTTGTTGCATGGAAATATGCTTCCGTTTCCCATCCTGCCTCTATAATCTTTCAGTATTGCATTTTTTTTTCTCATCCTCTACAATTATAGCATATATTTGACATTTCCACCCATGGTTGGTGCGAAAATGTGATCATTCTGTAGAGTTGCAGCTACTGTTTTAGTGGCTTTTATTGTTTGTGAGACATAACACACTAGTAAACATGTTTGGACGCAAATGCATAGTCTTACTTTAATAGCGTATTACCTGCTTAATAAAATAAAATAAAATCTTTAAAAAGTCCAAATTGGTATTCCCAGCCTGGTCAGGCTGCTCTATTGGGTGGTTTTAGATTAGTTTAGATACCAATTGGCTGTCGAGCTAAACACTAGCTTGCCTAGGCTAGAAGACCATCTTAAACTATGGTCCATCAGTAAACCGTTTTTAGGCTAATTTTTCAGCAGGGTTAATTACATGTGTGCCCTATTCATACAGTAGGACCCAAAAGTGTGAAACTGCATCGAAAATCATTGAGATTTTATTGAAACATGAAATCTGGGGCTACATCTAATGATTATTTTGATAGCAGATTAATCAGATGAGACAAACAAACAAACAAACAAACAAAACCTTAGTAATTATTATATTATTAATACTTTTGAAATAAAATGAACTTTAATCTATTTTTTTAATTATTATATATATATATTTAAATGTATTCTTATTCTTATTCCTATTCTTTTCAGTTTAAAATTATGATTAAAAAAATCTAACTTATGGCCTCCACTGTATGCATGCCTCTGCAATTTTATCATTTAGTTCTCAGACATCAGACATCTGTGATTTGTTTCACATCCATGCACTCTAAGAAGCCAGATTAGAATGAAAGGAAGCACAAACTGTTTTAAATGAAGCGCATCCTGCAGACACACAGGCGGTAGACTCATCCCATACCTTCTCTAAAGGAGGCAAATGCCTCTCCTCCCTGCGCACAGGGCCTTTGATCAGTGCCTGTTGTTATATGTAATGATTTTCCCAGCGTTGGTAGTACAGGCCAGAAATGAGAGCAGCTCTAGTTCATTATAATAGGCTCATTGATGCAAGGCTTGTATCACACCCCTTATTGACGTCATCCAGTAATGTGTGATTTATTTTATTTGCTCAGTTTCTGTAGTTGCATGTGAATGTTGTACTTTCAATGCAAGAAAGGTATTTGAGGAACCTTCTCATCTCAAATGTCTAAGTGCTCCCTGTGCACATGTGCTAAACGCACACACGCATACACATGCATGCTCAATTTACATATGAGTGGGGTTTTTGGTGGCATGCCAGGGCTTCACAGAAGAAGACATCAGAGATGAAACCAAGTGGTTTTTTCCCACCTGGAGCTAGCTCTGATTAGCCCCAGAGCAGAGAGGGGAGGAGGCCGACATGAGCAGCTGTGAAATTACAACCTGCTTAATTTAATTACCCGTGCTAATTAATTCATATCTACAGCCAAAGGAAAAGGACTTGAGTAAAGAAGTCATTAGCCTAATTACTTAATTAATTGTCTGTGGCGCCGTCCCATTTGAGCTGCGTCTTCATTATCTGATGTTTGGCCTTGGCACCAGTTTAGTATGTTTGATGAAATCTGGTCCTGGTGATAATTTCTCCCCGTCACACTCCCGTAATGAGAGGTGTGGAGGCTCCATATGGTGGTGTTTGCGCTCGAGTACCCATTGAGAATGTCACTTGCTGATACTAAATCGCCCATCTTGAGCGAGTGTTTGTGAGCGTTGCAAGAGGGATCCTCAGGTATAATTTTGTTTTTTTTTATAAAAAAATAAAAAAATATATATATATATTGTGTGTGTGTGTGTGTGTGTGTGTGTGTGTGTGTGTGTATTATCTAGATCTGCTCCAGTGATAGGATGTTTATTTTTGGTGTATGTGATCCCAAAAAGACACTATGTGTGTTAGCATCCATCAATGAGAAAAGATTCCCTTTCTCTATTTTTTCTTTTCTATTTATTTTTCTTCAGACTTGGCTCTTTGGAAATATGTGCCTCTACCTACAGTACATTCCAAAAACCTATCATTGTATGCATAAAATTCACTGCAGTTTCCAGCTGAAATGTACACTAGTGGCAATTAATCGCCAAAGATTGGCCTACAATCAAAATCGCCATTTTTGATTGCGGTGGCAGATTGATGTTTGCATCTTGGTTAGGTTTAGTGTAGCTGGTATGGTCATTTCAAACACAATAGAGCATTAATGTTTTAGTGCCACGCACTGAATATTTAATTTCCCACTTGCAACAATATGTACAAACAACATAAAACACTAAAGCTAGATTCTTGTTCATCTGTTTTGGATAAACCAGAACATGGTTTTAGCGCAACTTGCCAGACATTTCACTTTGAAAGTGTTGTAAAATGTGTGAAAAGCAACAGAATATCATTCTTCAGAAATGTCATCACAGGCATGCTTTTCCAATGATTCTTATTTTTTTTCCCATCTTAAATCAATCACCCTTCCTCTGTCCCACAGTCAGCTCTCTTTCTCTCCCAACAGTTCATCAGAACATGCCTCTTGGCATCTCTCTGCGATGTGTCCCCTGCTGCCAGCTTGCCAAGACACCGACCTTAATGACCTGTGACTATTCAAAGGCCTTTTCATTTACAGTCACAGAGCTGTTATTAAATCCGGAGTGTATGATTTCTGAGCTGCTGACATCAACTGGACTTGGAAAAATAAAAAAATAGTAGTGATTTGACATTGGTTATTTGATGATAGACCCATCCCTTTGGTTGACTCAATGTGTTCTGTTTGAAAATGTTCAACAGATAATTACAGATATAGTAGCTTTCTCAAGATATTATCAGTACGGATGTACTGGTGCCATATTGGTAAAGTCACACACACAAAAAAAGTGTCAAATTATAGTAAAAACAACTACATGCACTTAGAAAATACATTTCAGATAATTTCTTGCCAACTTTAACAGCTGACATTTCATATTTAATTGTTCACGCTCAATTCCCCTATTTTTATATGTAGATGAATTTATCTCCTATCATCTAACGCGTCATTTAATTGGTGCATCTCTAATTATCGGTATATTTGATACAAACAATGTTTTGTTTTGATAGCACCTCTGAGCCAAATTTTTGGGGAAGTTATACTTCAGATGTCTTACTTGCAGCTGCCTCTGCATGTTTATTTTGCCGAAATAAAGAAAATTGCACACATCCAGCTTTCCTTGTTTTTCTAAATGTTAAAACCGTGACAGTGGCATGATATGTTTCCGTTTAGCCATATCCTACATTGCAAGAAAATAGCACAATGTCATTTTATACATGGGGAAGATATGCCTATATCTTATGCATTTAATCTGTTTGCAGTGTTCTCCAGTTTAAGAATATTTTTTCACCGTGCCTCTGCAGAGAATAAACCCACCGCACTCTCATTTAGGACGTTAGCATACAATATTGAATTGGGTATATTATTATCCCGAGAACATTTGGCTAACTGCACTTTTACGACCCCCGTGTTGGGTTCTCGGGTGGAAACAGGAGTGGCGAGGGATGTTTTACGCTGCTGTGGTGACTTAAGCAATTGGATAGAAATTGATTGAGAGTGTTTGTCCGGAGAAGGCCTGGTTCGGGAAAAGCTAGATATAGGGCTTAATAACCGAGGGGCTTTGGTTCCAGTGTCAGCTCAGATTATATTATATATTCAAGTGATACCTAGTGTTTGTGCTGAAAGCTAAAAAGCTTTCCCCCCCTGTTCTAACACCATTGGCTATGGTTTCTGGGAAAGCATTATGTTCGTCATTTATAGACTCCACAGATGTGCCTTGCATAATCCTCATTTTATCCTCCCGCACATATGGAGCTAATGGATCGTCAATGTGATCAACTGAATTATGTCTATTGATAGACAGACCCATATGTGTGAAAAAAACATGCATGTGTGCATGGAGCATGTGGAATCAGATGCGCATCAGGATCTCTTTATCACTCTCTGAGGAATTTTAACAAAGAAATGTATAAATTGAATGCATGTTGTGTATGCAACGTCCTTTTCCTGTCTTTTCGCCATCATACACAATAAATCATGATAATGTGTCCATGGAGTCCACTTCATAATATGAGACAAATCACGTGCTTTCCAGATACAACATGGCTCACCTGAGCTAGCATGAGGGGAGATTGATTATTCTCCGTTGACGGAATCATGTAATAAATCCACTTCATTCACTACTATGAAACTTTTCTAGGAATTCTGGGGGATTCAGGAGAGACGCTTTGTTTTTGTGTTGGTCATTTTGCAGGATATCTGTGTGTGTCTTTAGCAGGCTTTCCTTTTGCACATGAATGTAAAATGAAATTTTGACCTTGATGACATCTTGGCCTCAATAAGCCCAGGTGCATGATGGGCTTTATAGAAGCTGCCATTGTCACCTTACAATTTACTCAAAGGGCTGTGAAGAGGAACAACATGGACACGTCAATGATTTAATTATTTTGAAGGCTGAAGCTTTATGCTATCGTGAATCAGGAAGGTTATTATTAATGATAAGCCATGTCAAAGATGAATTGTATTTACCTCTATACTGAATCTGTGCATTGTGCCAGACACTGTACAATGGACAGGCCATGCAGACAATAAACTGCAAAGGTTGTTCCTCTGAAAGTCTCTATTCAAGTTTTTAATCTCTGTTACAGAGATTCAAAATCATGCACCTTTTTCTGTCACTTTAAACTCTGGGCTTGCTGTTGAAATGTCCTTGGTAAATCGTTTTATTTCATAAAACCCAGATGGTTTTGAACAAAGTATAACTAGCACATTGTCCATTTTCTATCTCGTTAAAATCTGGAGTGTAGGAAGAGCTTTGGCCAATCAGGGATTAATGCGGGCGGGTTTCGCAGTCAAGAGATTCAATACTGGACTGAATGGGACATACAGGCCTAGCAAAAATCTCCTGGGGGACTTTGATTGGCAAAATAATTAGCTTATTATGTCCTTTCCAGATAGGTGCTTTTCTCTAGCCAAAGCCCTCTGAAATAATATTTAGGTTTAAGCCCTCATTTCACATTTAGTAATTTGATATTCTATTTGGAGCGCTTCCGTTCAGCGGGGGTCAATTGAGACCTCAGAAATTATAAAATGAAGTTTTCATCATCTGATTTTCAGTCTGAAGACTACGGCTCTCGCAGTCATGCCTTGTGCAGAAGTAGGATCCTAAATGGTTATCATTGGTTATCAAAAGGATGACATTTACAGTACAGACTTTTCTTCCGTCTTAGAGATTTTATTTATTTTATTTCCTTTTTTTTTTTTTTTTTTTTGTTTTGGAACATAATTAATTAAAACATAATTCTGTGAAACATAATTAAAAATGTGCTTATTTGTGAATGAACAGGTTTTATATAAATTAAAATATTATTAGAATATTATTTTCAATATTTACAGTACAGTGTGTTACCTGTTATATAATACAACAACTGTTTTACTATTTTAATGTATTTTATTTAATGTATTGAATTACTTTTGTGACGTCTTTTATGATCAATTTAATTCATTGTTGCTGAATAAAAATCAATTACTTTGAATTGTAGAGTATGTAATATACTTACTGTATATATAATATTAATTAATTAGTTTACTTGTTTGCAGAAAGTGATATTGTATGGAAGACTGAGAGATTCGCTGGCCTAGGCAGCTTACCACAGGTGGACAGTAGATGATTACAAGCCTCCAAGCCAAAACCATCAGCTTACAATGTGAACAAAACATTTTAACCGCTGAGGTTTGTTTCTCCACACCTTCCCCTCTGTTCTCCCCGGCAACACTCCCACACTCTTTTTACTGCATCTCTTTCTGACCCCCATTCACTGGCACACTCAACTTTGCACAATGCTCTGTGACCTTCCTCTACACAAATAAGACACACAGAGAACAAACTCTGCAGCCTCAGAGCTCAGCTATGAGAGAATAAGCTGAGGGGAGAGCAGGCCATGCGAAAAGCAGTGTCGAACCCCTCAAATTTGTCACAGAAACACATAGTGTCTATTACTCCAAGAATTAAGAGTTTCAGAGAAAAGAAAAAAAAAAACTACTGTTGGGGGGTAGAGGAAGCAGTATCAAAAGTGACATTAGCACTTTTTATCCATCCAGTCACAAGACTTATTGATGAAACGGGATAAAAATTACAAGGTTCAGGGGCCTTTCCATTTGAAGCTCTTTCAAAGATGGCTCTAATTATCTTGTGGTAGACTGAGATGTCTAATTAGCTTGAAGGGATGTGTGTGCTGTGCTGGTGAGTTTTTGTACTTTTAAATGTGTATGTAACACATAAGGTGACTTTAAATATCTTTATATAATATAAATATATCATATATCATACAAAAAAATAACCCAAAATTCTATTCTATTCTATTCTATTCTATTCTATTCTATTAAGTAGTGCAGAACCTTGTCATACTTTTTCTGTATTAAGTAAAATCTGTATTTTTTTTTTGATTTGCCATAAAACTATCCTAAAACAAGAAACGCCAACATACATTTACATGAGAAATATTATATATATATATATATATATAGATATATATATATATATATATATATATATATATATATAATATATATATATATATATATATATATATTATTTAAATAAATATTAAAAACATTTTTTTAACCTCACTGGTAAGGTAATATTATTTTTCCTAAAATAATAAAAAACAAAAACATAAATCTAACAAAATGTAATTACACTGTAGGTTAAAAAAAAAAAATAATACTTAAATTGTGAAGTCTAAAAACAGGTATTATTGATTTAAAGTGAATGTACCTTTTTTTGAGTGAATAGACTACATATTTTTGCAGGAAAATAATTTTCTTTTCTTTTTTCTTTGTTTTTTTCTTTACAGTATGGCCGTCATTTGTGTCTCTGTGAGGGGATTTTTTCCTGCCTCAACTGTCCTCCATTCTCACAGTGCTAGTGAACCCGGCATACTCTGCCATCTGCGCTGACTAGACCCCATTCAGCATTTATGTCTGTGTGTGTGTTAGAAGCGAACATTAAAAACTCCCTCACACATCCCACAATGCCTCAGAATGTTCTCTGGAGTCCTCGTAGTCACGGAGTAACTGTGTCTGCTGTGGAACCTCCTGAGGCCATAAACGCTCTAGTCACCGCGCACATCTGCTTTGTCTGCCAGATCTTCCTTTCCCCTCTGTTGTGGGTGCATTTGCACATAACCTCTTGCCTGTGACATGACAGAGCAAAATGACACAGTTTTAATGCACCTGCCACTGAAACACAAAGATGTGAGGAAGATTTGTTTGCCGACAAAGCTGGAATTTCATCATTTTGTGGATCAACAACACTCTGAACTGTAATATTTAGCTAAACTGGGTCATTCCTATGTCCCCGTTTTACCCAATGTATGTCTTGTTAAACTCATCTTCAAAGATTGAAATCATATTAGTTTATATTAATTATTTTATTAAAATGAAAAGGTACTGCATAACAGGAATGACCCAGATGTGTTCATGCCATTTGATATTTATGTTCTCTTAAAGATGCACATAAAGAGAACTATAAAGAGTGTGCGAAGGGCCCAGTTTCTCTTTGATAACCATCACATTCAATCTTATCTTTTCACCATAATGAAACGGCAGCCATTTTTGCCCTCTTTCAGTTGTGACAGAGTGATGGCTGTGTGTTTTTTGACAGCATTTTAAAAGGCAGCTTTTGTTGCAAATACAAATCCTGAACCATGTATTAGTAATAGACTTTTTTTCTAACACGTTCCCACAAGTGTTGTTTCTAATGGACAGAGTGAGCCGCGGAGCTTTAATCTCACATTCAACACAGATGCGGTTGTCATTGGAGCAGACTCTTAAGTCAGCTCAAGCGAACACTCACCAACTTAAAAGAGCCAGGTGTTCAAAATCATTCATTGTTGTCAAAGACGGTTTGGGGCTTTAGCTATCGGAAGAAGCCGTTCTCTGAGCTGAAGGCATTTGAAAGCTGGAATTTCTCTATAAACTCTCTTTCCCCAGAATTCCCAGTCTACGTGCTATCTTTAAAAAAAAAACATTCTGCCTTTGTGTTTTCTCGGTGCGGCTATATACCTGACAGTGATGTGGAGTTTACTCATGGGTTATTTGTCAACATGTTCTACATGTGTAAACTAGAATGAGTTTTCCTTAATCTGCAGTCATAGAGCTTCTCAAAACTTTTTTCCTGTCTATTCTGGAAATGTTTTACTACATTACATTTTCATATTTATTACATTTTCTGACATACTTCCTCTTACATCTGTCATTTCTCATTCTCAGATTTTAACCGTAACTTATTTTAGCACTGGTCTTATATGTAACAGTTAAATTAGGAAAATTCTACTAATTGCTTTATAAAATAGGAACTCTAACAAAAATATCTGAGACACATTTATTTGTACAGTACATCTGAAAACAGCAGTGACCAAACTGTTTTTAAACAGAAAAAAAAACCCTTCACATTTTTCCATTGAAGAAAATATTACTATTTTTAATTTGTTTTACATTACCTAATAAATCTTTTTATTTTGGATGCAACCAAATGAAATAAGAGTTGATTGAGTCATACTAAAAAAAACAAATGAAATAATAAAAAAAGAAAAAAAAAATTCAAACAAATGAAATAAGACTTTATGTTCATCCGGAAAAAAAGAAAAAAAAAACATCTTGACATTTGTCAGAAAAAAAGAAAAGAAAAAAAAAACATCTTGACATTTTTGCTTTTAAATACTTAATCTCAATGGTTTCTATTGGAAAGGTATTATTATACATTTTCCATTTGTTTTGGACTGTAAAATGCCCATAAGTCTTTTATGTTACTTTAAAGATCTCGTTGGATTCAAGTTGATATTTTAGTCCAAATTAACCCAATGAATTAGATTTTGACGAGTTTACATTGATTCCAGGATACTCATTAAGGAATAACAAAATTGAGCAAACATGATTACAGATTTAGCATTTTTGGGTGAACTATTCCTCTAAGGTGAAAATTAGCCTAGTCTGTTAATTAAAAGCACAGTTTGTGTCCACTTAAGAGAAGCTTGCTCTTTGATGCTCAGCTTTCCGTGTGTTATTGTACAAGTTGCCACGTACCAGCAGTTTGCTCACCCAGTGTTGTGCCAACATGCAGCACACGCTCCAAAACCTAGCAATGCCATTTATTTCACTAAAAAGATTATCACAGCCAGTACTAAGAGCTGCCTGCCTCCGCAGAGGGTTTGTGCAGAGTAAATGAAGGACTTTTGCTTCATTTGAATGTCGGAGATGTGAAATAGTGAATTTAACATTTTATGACTTGCATTGAATAATAAATGAGAACATTAAGGAAGCATACTAATGATGAATATAATTGGCTTTGGGTTTTTCCTTTAAGCACTTTTTGCAGATTTTTCCTCCACCGGTGCATGATGGGATAACTCATTTAGAGTGTCCAAACATTTTGCCCTTGAGAAAACAAAAGTCATTGGATTTTAGCAGCTGCTCTCCGACCGTTAAAGTTCCTCAACCTACCTGATCAGATTTAATATTTCACTCATTATCTATTCAACTTCTCGGTGGGGTCTTTGTTTTAATATTTATTGCTAATGTAAAATCAGAAACCAATCCCAATCACTAGATCTAGTTAATAAATAATGACGATCTTTAATACTTAATCGCTGTCAGAAAGGATAAATATCAAGATGGACAATGAGTAATTTGCAATGAAGTATTATCAGATCAATATGAATGTGTTTTGCCCTGTTATTGAATTCTGTTTTTCTGCTCTCCATGTAAACCTCACAGTGTATGATCTTTATTTACCCAGTCTATGTGGACATGCTGTTTATTGATAAATAGCTGTTACTCGGTCTAAAGTAGAAATCTATATGTTTCACTGTCGCTTTGTGCTCTTTGGGTTACAGGATTGTGTGTGACCTTCTTATGCTAAAATCTTTTTGTTTCGTTTTTATTAACCTCACTACTTCTCCACCCCTGCAGAAAACATAAAAGCATGGTCACGTTGATTTTAAGGGCATTTAATTTCTCTCCCGTTTCTCTCTTTTAGTTGCAGGCCAGCAAGGAGAAAGTTAATAGCCTGGGCTTAGAAGTCAGCCTGCTCAAGTCCAAATTACAGGAAAAGACAGAACAATCTCAACAGCTGCAAGATCAAATTCTCAAACAGCAGGAGGCTCTATATAGGGCAAGCCAAACTCTCAAAGACACCAGGAAAGCAGCTGGCAATAAGGTAAAAAGAGCCTCTCTCTCTTTCTCGCTCCCTCTCTCACCCCTCCTTCCATAAAACAAGAAAAAAAAGTGTCTCTGAACTTCTCTCCTCCCCTGTGATGCTGAATTCCCATGATGTGTTGTTTAGAAGAATACAGAGTCTATTACACAAATTTTACAGTGTCTTATCTAAATTTCACCATTCAGAGATTGTATTTGTGTTGGCGTTCACTGAAACGCATACGTTACCATATTTTTGTAATCACAGAGGACTAACTTTGTGTAGAAAGAAAACAGCACGGCTGTGTCAAATCCAAACTGGCAAAGGATCCAGTACTTTAAGTGTTTTCTCAACAGAGCAGAGCTGTCTTCTTATTTTTGCTTTAAATGAATATCAGATGAAGAGGGGTGGAAATGTCCAAATGTGAAGCTTCAAATGGGTTAACCTAATTTTCCCTGAGACAAAGTAGGTGTTTGGCGATATACATTTAATTCCTCCGCTGCACAAACAACCATCCATTTAACCTCTTGACCCCTGTGAATAAATATATGCATAGGAGAACATAAGTGTCTGGCAATGGGTTTCAGTTAATCTCTTGGAATTTTATCTTCTTAGGCAAAGCAAACAGACGTTAAGTTCGGCATGGGTCCCGTTACTTTTTCCACATCTGGTTCTGTTTCGCTGCAAAAACCTTCTCTCTGATCTCATATGTTGAACTACTGTAACTTTGCCACTGTCTGTTTCCTGTTGAAAAAAAGGGAGAGTAGGAGGAAAAAATGCATTGGACAATAATATCTTTTGTTCCAGAGAAGTTCCTCCGTTAGCGCAGCTGAACAAATAGCCTTAATAGTTTGGTTTGAAAGAACTCCTCCCATCGCCGGTGTCTGATATTTATGCTTTCAGCGGCGCTGGACCAAGCCCTTCGTTTTCATTTCTCAGGCTGCATTTCTCTGGATTTGTTTGAACAGATCATCCTTTCCACACAGAGGAATGAGGTACACATAGGGGTTTGTTTTTTTTCCCCCTTTCCAAATTCTAATAAATTAATAAGACGTCAAAGACAACAAAACCCAGTGTTTTACTTGCTCGAACCTGGCCTCCATTAGTGAGGAGACATGAGGGAAGATAATTTGTTCCTCTGAAGTTAGTGCACATCACAGGAGAGAGACAATAACAAAGGCATCCGCAGCGGGGGCCATGATAAATTTCATTCCTCCTCACATTGCCCATCTGCCCCTGCTGCCGACTGGCCAGAGTTTATTTTATTTTATTTTATTTTATTTTATTATGACAATTTTACACTTTAAATTTAGTCTATTTTATGTAATTTACTAAATTATAGTTGATGAAAAATGAAACCAAACAATCAAAAATCACACACACACACGTGTATATATATATATATATGTGTATATATATATTTGGAAAGAAGTCTCTTATTTTATAATATATATATATATATATATAGGAAAGATATTTGGAAAGAAGTCTTTTATATATATTTATTTTATCAAAAATACAGTAAAAACAGTAATATTTTATTGTGAAATATGATTACAATTTAAAATAATTGTTTTGTATTTTTATATATTTTAAGATTTTATTTTTTTTCTCACGATCCTTCAAAAATCATTCTAATATGCTGATTTGGACTTTGCATGTTACATTTCATATTTTGAGTGGACGAAATTGACCCTGGCTGTCAGAATGACTTTGCAGTTCTCCTTTAATGTCAGTCCCAACTCTCCTCTTAGAAGAACTCTTGTCAACTCTTTCTGTTCACAAAGTCTTAATAAACCCGCTTCTCCATAAATATTGGATGTGAGTGTCACTCACTCTATTTGTTTATTTGCTTGTTTGTTGGTTGGATATATCACACTTATTCCCAGATCTCTCTCTGTTCTCTGTATAGGATGTCTAAACGTCAGATGGGATTCTCTTTTTGTCAGTATTTGAAGCCGGGGAGTGTATGCAGGGAGGGGCCGTGGAGATACAAGATGTAGTGATTGATTTAAAAATACCTCCTCCTCCTTGATTTCAGGGGCTTCCTGTCCATAATGCATGTCTTTTAGCGTAAAGTTCTCGTCTAAAAGTTGTGAGTGATTGACCCAGTTGGTGGTGGGTTGTGCTACGTGCTAGCTGCTTGTGACATGTTTCGCTTTGCTAAATAATCAACAAAGGCTTGCGGCTGTCACAAAGTGGCAGCAGCGTTACTTATCAAGAGTGCAGTTTATAGTAGTACTTCACATTATTTTTGTAATACTTCTTATGCGTCTTGTCTAATGCACCATAATGCGATTCCATATGTCTTTGACCTTTATATTGGGGTAAGCTTACTACTTCTAAGATGCGCCTCGATTTTATTACTTTTGCTCTGTAACAAAGAACATCTGTTTTACTCTGCAGAAAATTCAGTTTAGTCTTAAAATGATTTATCTGATGGTCTAAATAAGCTTCTGTAGTTTGACATTTAATTTGAGTTTGGAATATCAAAAAGGTACAATGGAAACAAAGTGTATAATAACAACAAATACAGCATTGTTTTGCTACCTCCATTCCTGCATTTCTAATGTGCTATAAAAGCTGATTTGCTTTTAATGTTTCATGAGAAGGTTACATCCTTCTTTTAGGAGCGATGCATTCACGCTTTGCTTTTTGTCTTCGTTTTTTTTTTTTTTTTTTTCTCCCCATGCTTTCAGATGAGGTTAATGTCAGTCGCTGTGCACTGGAGCACATCAGATGTCAGGCCTATGCAATCGTGCTACAATGAGCCTGTTTAATGTGCTTTGGAAGGGTGTAACGCAATATATTATGCATGCATGAAATGTACAAACACAATAAAATTATGCACTACAGATATGATACAGTTCTCTCAAGTCTTGCGGAGGCACTCTGTGATACATTTTAAATGCAATTTTTTTGTGGCCGGCGGCAAAATGATGCTGCTGTCTAATGGTGCATTCATGGCCATTGAAGAACTCGCTTACACGTACACACATGCACTCACTCTCACACACTCATTTTGTTGTGCAAGCTTCAGATGACCTGTGAGCTTTCTGAATACCTAGAATTATTTATAATTTTGTATTAAACTGAGTATGTGAGTGTTTCTGGCCTTTATATGTTAAGATTTCATCTTTTTTTTTCTTTTTTGTGAAATAAAGGTCACATTGAAATTTTTTACTATGCCTTCATAATTTCATTTTTTTACATTTCTAAAGGCCTTTTGTGTATGTATTTAATAGTTTTAATCTTATACCAGAACCAGAGCCATTATAAAAAATATGAATTATTAAAATTTTAAAACTATCATAATTTAAACAAAGGCTGAACTAATCATAAACCATTTAAATGTTTATTGTGTGAAGATTATTTACCAGTTATTACACAAAAACCATGATCATGTTGTGGTATCATTGTCTTGTGTTTAAATAAATATAATATAATATAATATAATATAATATAATATAATATAATATAATATAATATAATATAATATAATATAATATAATATAATACAATATATTTTATGTTATTTTATTATTTTATATTATTGCAGTCAAGCTGTAATATTTGTCAAATTACAAAAAAAATAAAATAAATAAAAATATTATATATATATATATATATATATATATATATGTGTGTGTTGTGTGTGTGGTGTGTGTGTGTGTGTGTGTGTGTGTGTGTGTGTGTGTGTGTGTGTGTGTGTGTGTGTGTATTTATGATAAACTAAGTGTGAAATTACACAAAGTTGAAATTATAGTGTATATAATTAAACATAGTATCATTTAAAGTGTAAAGTGTCATTTTTAAACCATATCATGGAATGTTGAGTACAGTACATAATTTAAGATTATGAAAATTATTTTTCTTTTTGGAAATGAATTTTCGTGAAATGTATGGATATCCATTGTTAGTGGACAAATAGTACAAGTAAAAAAAATAAATAAAAAGTATTTTAGGGGGTTTATTTTCTAAACATGCTCAAACATCCATTTACACTTAATTCAATACTGTTTGTTCCTACTTTTTCTAGTGTATTTTAGTGTTAAGTCTCACTCGAGGTTGTTGTTTTGAGTGTATTTAGAGGTCTTGAACTCCGACCAGACCTTTTCTTCATGTAAAATATCAGCTTTGCTCTGAGCCGAAGTGTTTGCCCTTGCTCTGAGCTACAATGCCTTTGCTACTTAGTTTCAGAGTTGAAGGCATCAGCCACAGACAGATGGCCAATACAAAATTGTTTAAGCTCTGTTTCGATTGATCCTGACTATGTTTGTATAGGCCACAAAAGCAATTATTCTCTGAATATAGCTTTGAAAGGACAGCCAAAAGCAAACAGGAATGCAGGAATTAGTGCAAATTGGAGACATTGGCGAGTAGTATTAGATGACAGGTTAGCCCTTAATGAAGGGGAAACTGCGGTAATTAAATCTCAGGCTGCATTTGTGTGGCTCTGCGCTGTCCAGCCATTGGAAAGGCATGCGGGAAAAAGTGGTTAAAAAACATTTCAGTTTAAAGTTGCTCCGATGCTCCTTCATTTGAGGCTGTTCTTTGTGAGTGCAGGGTGAAGGTCAAGGAGCTATCTTAACTCCATCAATCCTGTGGACAGTTACAAATGACCTTTCACATCCCATAAGTTGCTCTATATGCTGAATTGGGGGTGATACATATTTCTGTGTTTAGGTGACGGGGACTGGCTGCGTACGAGATGTGCTCTGTGAGGAGCAATGAGCGTGGCGAGATAGGTTCATTCACCCCCAAATGATGACTGAAGCTAATATCTCATTTAAAGAAACAGACTGGTGTTACAAAGGCTGAGATTGAAGATGTTGTTGAAAGCACAGAAGGACTCTCAGAATATAAAGAGACTTATTAGTCCATGCAATCAAACACAAAGACAAAAGCAAATGCAATCAGTGAGAATACATTAAAAATGCAGCATATTTGTAGTGCAGTACTGTCTTTCTTAAAGACAACAGCTCTTAAGCGTTATTGCTATTATATTGAAATAATAGATTTAGGAGAAATAGTGGAATGCTACAAAACAGTGAAATCTCTGTTTTCAGAAAATCTTAGGATGAAACAATTAACTGAAAATTAACATTGTGGTTGTCTGTGATTTGTTATTCACAGATTTACTAGAGGCAAAAATACTGTATAGCTGCCTCAAAGGAATTACAGAAGACTATAAAAAAACTATTGGATTTTGAAAAGGAGGCAAGTCTTTGAACAATTCTTTTTCTTTGTTTACAGATGTAGATATAGACATCACACACACGCACACACATGCACGCACACACACAAATAAATAAAATAAAAATAAAGCCTCCAGTCTGACAGCATCCTTTTGTGTTTCACGCCACATTTTCTGTAATTGTAATAAGATGTTTTGGGAATGTTTCACATGTGTTTGTTTCATATCTGTGCTGTGTTCAGTGGCATCCACTGGCAGGTGGAGAGACAGACATGGTGGAACCACAGGCGGAGGGTGAACCAGCTGCAGGGTAAAGCTATGAAGTCTACAAGGTTTGGAGTGTCTCTCTTTATACCCTATAGAGATTATTTATTTGTTTTTCTTTAAAAACACTTTTAAAATAGACTTCCTGCCGTCTGGAGCCATATATTCCAAACAAAAGCTTTTCAAGGTACAGGACATACTGCCAGTGCAATGTTCACAGCCCATAGCATACAACACTCTCTAAATTTCTAATTTTTAATTTTAATTAATTAAATTTTATTTTAGTTTGTTTTATAACAGGTTTTAATCATATATTTTATGTATCATTTTATTTTTTTTTATTTTATTTTATATTATTTATTAGGATTATTATTATTGACAGGCTACAATTATATATGGCAAAACATTTTTTTTTTTGGAAATTTTTCAGTTGACAATGTGAGAATCAAATTAAAATGTTAAATATGAGATAAAATATAGTGGAACATGATTTTTTTAAACATTTTTTTTTTATTATTATTATTTTATTATTCATATTTTATTTATTTTATTTTTAGTGTATTTTCATTTTATTTCATCAATTAATATTACGACAGGGTATGATTATATATACATTTTAAATGTAGGATAGGATAGCATGCTGTATAGGGGAAAGTTAATTTATTTTTAAATCATTTTATGTATTATTTTATGTGTAATTGTATCATTTAATTTATTTTAATTGTAATATTTATCATTTTATTTTATTTGATCCATTATTATTTCAACAGTTTGTGATAATATATTGTATAAAATGCATGGAAATGATTCAGTCTACAATGTCAGCATTCATTTTGAATGTTTGTGGAAACTGGGATAAAATATCGTGGGCGGTGAAGTTATTTCCACCAAATGGTGTAATTTAAGTGGAATGAACTCATTTAATGCTATCAGAATTTATCGTAAGTTGTTTTTGACATTGTTTATTGGCTGTTTTAGGTGTGCAGGCGATTCTGCAAGGGATGTGATTGAAGAAGAAGAATTCCCAGGAAGCACAGGAGAAGGAAACATTACAGCAAACCTCATGAGTTCTCAAACAATGAAAATAAACTTTAAGACTATAAACAGAGAAGCCCTGCAGAAAGAATAGAGACAGCCTTTTTTTTTTTTTGACACTTCATTGACTTATTTTAGGTGTTTAAATGTGAACTCGGGAAGCACTAAAATTGGCCTCACAGAAAAAGGTGAGTCATGTTTTTTTGTGTGTGCGCGCATGTGTTTATTTGGCAAAAACAATGTTGTTTTAAGGATGGATATTAGAGATAAATGTATATTAGGGAGGCATAGATGAGAGACTGTATCTGTTTGAGTAGGTTTTTTTTTTTTTTTTTGCTCAGTAAGTTGCTAAGCCTTTTCCTTTAGAGATGGCATGTATGTCTCTTTCTCTCTCTCTCTCTCTCTGTGTGTGTGTGTGTGTGTGTGTGTTTAGAGTAGAAGGTGTGTTTGCTCCCTGACCCCTCCTGCATCTTTACCGCCACCCATCTGTTTACTGACTCATGAAAAATTCATGAGTATGTGTTTGGGAGCAGTGGAATAATTTTCAATATTTAGCCAGGCTATGAATACAGATGATGTTGAACTTTGGTGTATTGCGGCGGCGTACGTGAAGGTGCGTGTAGCTGGTGTCGTGGCAGGCTGAGGTCAGTGGGCTTAATGAGGGAGTGAAGAAGCCGCGGATCCACACACGTGTGCTGAGTGAGACGTGTCACCTGTAGGAGACCCGTGACTGGACAGGAGGGGTGGGACAGACTAGATCCAAATCCAACTGCAACTAATATATCAGCAGCTGTCAATCAAACACACTCAATAAAAGTAACCATATGCAATTCATGTAAAGTGACAACTGAATGAATTAGAAAACAAGCCACTGACAAAATGCTGCATCATTTTATTGCATCTGGTTACTGTTAACAAATATGTTAAATTTTCATTTTGTCGCTAAATTAGAACAGTGGGGGGAAAACATATACCCCCTAATTTTCATTGTTTTGATTGATTTAGTTATTTTGTTGTTCTAACAATAATAAAAGATTTTGCATATATAGTAGTTACCTTTAGTTTATTATTGGCATTACACACACATATGAGGTAGGATCTGGAGCAGCTTTATCTCTCACAAGGTGCATGAAAACAACTGGATACAAGAATGTGAGGAAAGATTCCAGCACTTGTGATAAGGAGATTTTTATTATTATAACAATACAGGTGCGTTTTGGCCTAAGTTACACACACACACACACACACACACACACACACACACACACACACACACACACACACACACACACACACACACACACACACACATGAATCTGATAAATATGTCTTAATATATAGTGTGTGTGTGTGTATATATATATAGAGAGAGAGATATTATATATAAATGTAAATATATATATTATATATAAATGTAAATTTGAATCTATAAATATGTCTTAATATATAGATACAAAACTGTATATATGTATATATATATATTTGGGAAACATTCCCAAAACATCTTATTACAGTTACAGAAAATGTGGCGTGAAACACAAAAGGATGCTGTCAGACTGGAGGCTTTATTTTATTTTTATTTTATTTTATTTTATTTATTTGTGTGTGTGCGTGCATAAAGTAAATCTGAATGTATAGAAGCAAATCAAAAAATACAGTTGTAAGTCTGAATATATAAATGTTAAATGTGAATATATAACTATAATTCTGACTATATAATTGTAAATTATATAGTATGTATTTATGTATATTTATAAATCCTGAGCATATAAAGTTACAATTCTGAATATATAAATATGGCTATATAATTATAAAGTACATAATTATATTATAAAATCAATCTATTAATCATGTGCAATTTGTCACCTTTTTTGTCATTTAAACCACATCAAACAATAATTATTTAAAAACATAAAAATAAGGCCCACTCAAAAACTCAGCACACATCTCTTTTGTGAAGGTACTGTAATGCATCTAAACGCGAGATTAATTAGGTTTCTCTCGCACTCACGCTTCCCTTGCAGTGAAATAGTCCAGAAATGGACCTCTATTGTTCATTTCTTTATTTATTGCTTAGTATTTTTAATAAATGTAGCATTTGCTTAGCTGATATTACACTGCAGGTGTTATGTTTGAAGTGTTTGGCGACTTTGTGACATTTTCAGATGGACTAAAACTCAGTGCTTAATAGCATTTTTTTTTTTACAGCTGCAGTGTTTTAGCCTACTTTATTTTAAGGTCACACGGACTGCTCTGTTTGTGAAGCACTGGCCCTGAACCCAGGGGCGGATCTGGAAAATAATTTTTAGGGTGGTAAAGGGGTGGCAATACCAAAACAAGCCCCCATGCATAGTTTTAGGGGATTTATGGTCTGATATACAAAGTTCACAAATATTGTATTACCATTAAGTAATCATCTATACTGTTTAAAAAATAAAAATAAAAAAGATAACATGTCAATATCCATCATGTCACCAAGTCAATTCACAATATAAAAAACATCAAATCAAAAACAAAATACAAAAAACAAAAAAACCAGCAAACAACAAACAACAAACATCAAAAAAATTAAAAAATTACAACTGACCAAACCATTAACGTTTTTTAAACAAGACTTTAAGACAAGTCAGCATACATTTGTCTTTCAAACTTTTCAATCTAGTTATTAGTTTTTCTTACAGGTTTTTTTCAACTGCTTACATTATCAGAACTTTACACACAAATCCAAGAATTGCGCACACAAAATATCACAAATGCATCTCAAACGCAAACATTTGCAAACACCTTTGCCATAATATTAATTCCTGTTAGATTTTTGTGTGTGTGTGTTACATAGAGAATTGTGTTTTGTTTTGCAAAAAGTGTTTTATGAAATTGAAAACTGAGTCAAAGGCCAAGAATTAGTGTATGATTTTAGAGATTTAGTCTGTGGTTCTAGTGCTTGAGTGTCAGCTTTCAAAAATTGTGACAAGTAAAGATTTTGTGTGTAAGCAGTTGAAAAAGACTGTAAATGCTTACACACGATTCAAATACACAGATGACTTTCCTGCCCAGTGAACACTGAGATCAATAGCAATAAATTTATTTTTGCAGCTCAATGTCTATTACAGTACACATAAATTAAATTACAGATACAGATGTATAATTTAGCAATGAAATTTTTTTGGGGGGGAAAAAATCATTTTCATTTTTCTACTGTAAAGTAATCTTGCAGTATGGAAAGCACTATAAAAGTTCAAATACCAAAGAATTGCATGAACTTGGCATGCACCACAATACAGAACAGTGAAAAATAAAGTAAATTTAGCATCTGCATACTTGGCCAAATTTCATTACAGTATACAGTACTACAGCAGTTTCTTGGTCTCCTTACACAAGACTAGCTATAGCTATCTCTAGGCAATCATTTCTCAGTTTTGCAAAAATGCAATACATATAAAAAATGGTTATACAATTTGACAGTCACACGCTTGAAGGTGTACAACATGTGCTACAGTTTACTGTACATATAGAATAGTGAAATTTCGGCTTGATTTGTAGTCGGCTTCATTTGTTAATGAAGCCGACTACACTGGCACGTTGCGTGCGCGTGCAACCATTGTGCAAGTGTTTTTGTAAAATATGTGTTTTTGCCGTTATTTTGCATTACTCTGTCATCGCCGTGGCTGAAACGTAGCACACAATGTAGCTTACATTTATATTTTATTCTGTGATAATTCTGGGGTGGCACAGCTTTTTCTTAGGGTGGCTGTTGTCACCCCGGTACCAAGTACAACACGTTCCTTAATCAACATCCTTGTTGATACTGGAACAACATTCCAATCAACCAATCAGAACTGAGATATAACTTTTCAGGAAATGTCTGTTTTAGACTTACAATCAGGGTTAGGTCCTTTTACACCCTTGTTAATCAGCTATACTTCCCGCTGATTTTAGGAATAAATTATGGGTAGGCTTAGGTTTAGGGGTAGGGATTGGGTTAAGTCTATATTTTTAGACAATAATGTTGATCCAGGATCATCAAAAGACGTTGATCCAGGAACATGTCTTACTTGGCAAAATCAGGGCGACCGCCTGAACCCATCATTGTCCTCATATAGATTAAAATCCATCAGGGCAAGAAAACAACAATGCTTAGCAGTAAAGAATTTTCACTTGTGTGCACTACACGACGGCATGTGATAGAAACGTATAGCAAAAGATTAAATAAGTTTAATGTAATGACTTCAAGGTCACTTGGAACGTGGTCCATCTTTAACAAGCCTTTAGAAAGTGCTATTATGATCATACCTTTTTTATTACAGTCACAAGAGCAGCATATCAAAGGCATTATGCACTGTTAATGTCATTTGTCAAAGATAATGAAAGACAAGCAAAAGAAAAGCTCTTTAAAGTTACAAAACTATTTCTATAAAAATACCATAATCTCATCAAAATCTTAAGTCACAAAACAGGACATTCATACAGAGTATTTGGAACATGAATTCATCAAAACAAAATTAGTAAGCTAATAAGGTTCCGGAGTATTTGATCACGATGATTAGGTTAGACATAAATATGCTTTAATTGCACTCACGTCTACAAGGGCTTTCAGGATTCATTTGAGAGCGCAATGAAAACTTGATGACATTCCAGATAAAAACTTGACTTTGACCACTCAGTGTAGCATTGAGGTAATTTCTCTCTATGGTTCAGGGTCTGAAAGCCCCACACATAGTGTATAGCTATGCATGATATTACACAGACCCTCTCATCCTCACCCAGAAGTCTGTGTTCTTTAGCCAGAATAACTTTGGCTGTTTGCTGTGATAATACATTATATTCACTCCGTTTACATTTCATTAGTATTCAGAAATAGATCTGCAGATGTTTGATGTTCTCATTTGAAACGGGCTGCACAAATTTTCATTATAACATTTTGCACGTGTCTCTTTACTTACCTTAAAAACTGTCTCTTTTGACTTGTTGAAATTAATTTCCAGAAATCATTCACTGATTTCTGGAACAAAAACCTCTTGATCTTTCTTGTCTTGTAGGTTCAGTCCAGGATCAAATGTTTGGATACCAGTAGGTGCTCCATGTGAAAGTAATCTTGAATGATGAATGAAGGTTTGTGGCATTAGTCTCATATTATTATTGCATTGTTCAGATGGCATGTTAGCTCTTGATCCTCTCAAGCTAACTACATTACGGGGTTCGATCTAAGTGCATGGTCATATTTTACAACTTTTAGGGTCCCCGCCTCAGATTAAGCCGAGTTTTGGGCAAATTTAAGATTGTTCTTGTATGCTAACACACTGTATCCAACAAAATACCATAGTTACTGCACTTATTGATGCTACAGTAAAACCAGTAAATTTTCATTAGGGACCTGGCTATCTTGACACTACAAACCGCCGGCATCAGGAGGAGGAAATTAAACAAAATGATTTACAGAAAAGGAATCTGAAAGTGAAGCTATTAAAAATGGTCTCATGGAAATTCCCTGTGAAAAATGACTATGGTTTTACTCTAGTTTATAACCTTTGTAACTATGATTGTTTGGTGGAAATGTGGTTATCATGCAGTAGTGCTGTAGTTTATTGCTTTTTGTTCTTATTGTACAAATTTTGTGATCATGCCTACAGTGTGTGTTTTTTTTTTTGTTTTTTTTTTGTGGTTGTTCTAAAGGCCCAGGCAGAGGTCTGAATTTTAAGAGCAGAAATCTCCAGCCTGAAGACTCGCTGTGTCCAGAAAGTAATCTGTTTGTAGTCAAACTGGCACCAGTGCTATTAAGAATAAAAAAAAAATTAAAAATACACTGCAAAAAAATATTTTCTTGATCAAAATTATTGTCCTCTTTTCGGGTAGAATATTGAAAAAAAAAAAAAAAAAATGGTGAGCAAAATATTAAAGGTATAATGCATCCAAAAATGAAAATTCTGCCTTGTTTTGCAAGTTTTGAAGCTTAAAAATTTAAACATAAAAAAAAGTTAAATTTCCATGTAATTTATAAAAGCAATTTTTTTATATTGGTCTCACTATATATTCTTATTGCTTTGCTGACTGTCAATATACGGCCTGTATCTAAAGAAAATATATTGATTCAGTATATACATGTTTTTCTGTTTGGGATAAATAAATATTTTTGGTTAATATTAAATCAAAACAGAACCAAATCATAAATATAATTTGAGAAAAAAAAAAAAAAACTATTACATTTGAAAGTATCTTTTATTTTTTTCAGTGTAACAGCAGTCTAAGATTTATTACTTATTCATTATTCATTATTCTACACGTTTTTATTAAATTATTCCTTAGGCAAACCTTTTTTAAACATGGGTTTCACAAAATGTACTGAAATGGAGAAATATATCAAGTTTATTATTACTTATCATTATAATGCTAATTATAAGTAAATTAATCTTGTTTCAAAGATGTTTCAATATTTTATTAGTAAAATACTAACAATTTATTTATTTATTTAGTTAGTTATTTTTTGCAGTGTATTCTGTGACCTTTTTTCTCTCTGTTTTTTTGCGGTCTGTGCAAATCAGGTTTTAGATATTTAGACATTTCTATGCTTTATTTTTCTTTCACGGTGATATGTCCCTTTGTTTGGTCTCATATTTCACTGTTTAAAGAAAACTCAGTTTATTTGGAGCATACACAGAATATACTAATAATCCCAGCATTATCCTTGCCAAGCAATTTTGTGCTTGCGTCAGGATTCATTAATACTGGTTAGCCACTGCAGTTGCCCTGTTTGGGGCATCCTTGGGTGACAAATGAATCAAGCACCCCTAATGTCACTTTGGTTTTGCGTCTTTTTGAAGACATTTACAATGCCTGGCAACAAATGAATCATTTTTATTGCAGAAAAATTTAATTTGTATGAGCTAAACTGCAGCCTACAAGGTCAGACTGGCAGAATATAATTTTAATCAAATCAAATTTAATTTGTGCTTTATAAAAGAGTTACCGATATGAAGAATGACTGTATTTTATACTTTGTTACATTCAGTAATAAGACTGATACTGTTCTGTTGTTGAGGGATAAATCTGTGAGCAGTAAAGTACAGTGGCTAGTCTTGAAGTAATACTGCTTTGTTTTATTTATCTTACATCTGAAAAACTTTATTGTATAACTACTCTTCTGAATAGTTATACAATCTGGGATTCAAAATCATATTTAAACCTGGAATTAAACAGGGTCATTTTATGGGTCATTATTCAAATTATCAGATTTGTGACCATTTGAACCATGTGCACTTTGTACAGATGATCAGATGTTCTTGTTTCCATTAAAGCATGGGATGCTCTTTGGATCATTCTCACAAGCTCTCAATGCATGTTTTTACGTGAGCGGATATCAGACAGATGTAATTTTGAGAGAGGAAACAATGGTTTAGCTTTGCTATGAGACGCAGCATATTTAACCCATCATTTTGTGACTGATTCTTATGTGATTCTCAGTACAGGTGCTGGCAGGCTCAGTCTTTCAGAGAGTAAAATGAGGCATCAACATTTAAAGGCCTTAAAATTGGTGGTCCAGCTGCACAGGAAGTTCCCTGAAGGGCCAAGTCTGGATCTAACCATTCAGTCTTTGTGCCATGATGATGGTCACAGCCCAACCAAACTGGCCTAAAGCAACTAGAGAGGCGCTTCCAAGCCAGGAAGTTTAATGTCACAGAAGATCAGGTTAGAGAAGTGAATTTGTGGTAGTGCAAACAATTACTGGGGAAGTACTATTGTATAATGATGGCATTAGGTGGTGCTATTGCAGGTGATTGCAAATGTTTTATAATATATATTTTTTTTAATTATAATTTATTATTAATATTATTTAGATTTAGCATTAGTTTTGATGATTACAGTTTTTAAAATTCATTTTCTTTTCTTTTTTTCTTTTACATTGATATTTCTACTCCAATTCCTACCATAAACAAAGTAGATTTATGTACCATGGTGTTTACTCTGTATGGTACTCCAAGGCATTTTAAAGAATACTGTGGTGTTGCCACACTCTTAAAAATAAAGGTCCCAAATAGGGGGTTTCACAGCAGGACCTTAGCAAAACCATTTTTGGTTCCCTAAAGAAGCTTTCAGTGAACAGTTTCAGTTTTTAAAATAACCAAAAACATTAAAAAGAACCTCTTTTTTCACTATAAAAAACCTTTATGTAAAGGAAAGGTTCTTTATGGAACTAAAATATGCTTATTTTCAAGAGTGATGGGGTATGCCCAAAGCATCTTATTACAATGATACATTTTGGTACTTTTTGCTAGTGCTTTACTGTTCATATTAAATACATTATTTGTTTGTTTTTTTATTGGCAACTCCTGTTGCTTATTTATAATTAACAGCTTTATACACTTATGGGGAGGCATTTAGGAATTATTTAGATCATTTTTTTTCTCTTATTGCACAAATATTGGTTTCCTCTCAACATTTTAGAGAGTTCAGAGTATACAAGTTTAGTTCAGATAGAAACTTTAGTATCACAGAGAAAGGCTGGATCATGTCAGGTAACCAATAATATACTTACCGTCTCTTTTTGCTACTGCAAATTGCCTTGCGGTGTGTTTTATCCTTTAGCAAGTTGGTCTCCTCATCGGCTGAGCGTTCCCGGTATCTGTCAATTATCCTCTCTCTCCGGCATCCGCATAGCCTCTCTGTCTCCAATCACAGCTCATCGACGGTGTTCTCAGTAAGCGCTCCAGTCAAATGTTTGTTATGTTAGCGGCGCTCGCCAACACTCCCAGTCGCCCCCTTAAAACCTCATTCATTTGGCCTGTCTGACTCTGAGCTCTACTACAACTATGCTACGCAAATAATTAAAGGCTTTAGTTAAATACATAGTTGGGGTATTTGGAGACTAGGGGATCTGTAATAGCATTTGCTATTATTCACTCAGGCTTTGATTGCCTGACAGAAACAAATTAGGCCCCAGGATTAATTTCCAGTAAAATGTGCCAAGTGAATGCAATTGACTCCAATTAAAGCATGAAAGGACACTAAATATTCAAATCAGCAGAGCCGTTGATGGCGGGCCGATAAAGAATGGCGTGGAAGTGTGCCAAGGGAGAAAACCAGCCATTCACGGGCACCTGAGGGAAAATAACAGGCTCTCATTCAATAAAGAGTAGCTGGGGCAACAGACGTGTGTTTTTGCTGCAGAACATGCCCCCGCTGGCATGTTGTTGTTGTCGGGTCACATCAGCGGCTATTCACAAGCGTTCACTGTTTTGAGCTGATTTGAATATCAAGGCCATATTAAGACACCTAAGTGCTTATGTATTATACATGCTAAGTGCTTGTTCAAGTTTATGCTGGGACACGTTTTGTAATAGGCAGCATTGTCACATACATGAGCATAATTAGAGTGATTAAATAATAATGTCCCAGAATGCAAATTTCAAACTGGTGGTGGCATCTGCAAACATAGCATGTGGACTGTGTAGTTATGTGAGATTAGTAATGGATTAATTAAGTAATTTCAGAAATTGAGTATACATTTAAAGGGGATTCTTGTGGGATAAAAGAGCTTGATGTGCTATGAAAACAAATTGTAACTTTCACAACCTCTATCTTTCTAGTCCAAAGAGAGCATTTACTAAAATGTCTTGTTTTGACACCAAAATACATCAACATGTGTCTGTCCAATGATGGCTAATGGATGATGAGAAAATTCGTGGAGAAACTCGAATGAATGCTATTATTTTTGAACATCAGAAGAACTATTATTAATATGTGGGAATGTTGTTCCTGCTTGTGTGTAGCACATACTGCTCAGAAAATCCTTCTGAAGAACAACATTAGAAACTAGCAGGTGGAATTTATTTTTCAGAAAATCTCTGATCATTTTAGTTTGAGTTTTTGGAAGCTTTGGGTGTTAAGGATGAGAGAGTTTAAACATTATTGGACACAACAAACCCGCATGAAAAGGAGGCATTTGTTTGGTACAGCAGAAAAAAATAAAAAAAATTACAAATAGAAATCTTACATTAAAAGTAGACATTCTCAGGGGAAAATCAGTCCAGTTTTGTCTTAGACCTAAATTAGCATTAGTTTTGACTTAAGCCTAGTTTATCTCAGTCGGTTCCTCTATGTTCCAATGTCTTGTATCTGCAGAGTACTGAAGGGTCCATGTTGAAGTTGAGCAGGTGTACATGAGGTTAACCCTTAAGAAGGGAAGAAGTGTCTGTGAATGTGAGAATTATCAAAAGGCAGAAAGAGTCTTCAAACATGTGGTTTAAAATAAAAATTAGGCTTTGAGGAGCCCACCTAAGCCCAAATCCTTGAAAATAATAATAATAATAATAAAAAAATACACAAAAAGCTATTTTTGCATTTCACTGTCTAAGCCTTAATGTGAAAAAATCTTTGCTCTTAGTGAACAGAATAAGAATTAGCAGTGCACTGTCTAGCTTTTGTAAAAGATGTTGGTTGTTTACAATTATTGTCCATGTACAAATTTACAAGTAATCTTATTGTAATCTTATTATTATTAACAGTATTTTTGTTATATAAGTTATTTTATGAAATAGGTGCCTTGTCCATTTTTAAAAGGCAGTTTTTGATTATTTATATTTAATATTAATACATATTAAAACATAAATAAATACCACTCTAAATAATATTTTTAATGAAGTTCATTATAATTATTTTGAATAACTTTGACACTTCTACTTTTACTTTATATAGTTTTTTAAGTCCATATCAGATGATTGGGACTCCTGTCATAGATTGACTCATTTGCAATGTTTGATTAAAAATAGTCTCATGGGGGCAAAATAAATGCTGTTTTCATGTTTTTTTCTTCTGGTTTTTAAGATGGTGATGCAAAGTATTTTATGACCTATTACTTCCCCTCACGTTTTCAAACTCGAAATGGACTGGTTTACAAGACAGAAAAGCCTCACATATACACAAACACACACAAGAAGGAAGTACAACTCACCTTAATGATGGGCTATGTGATGGTGGCAGCCTGTGTGTGTGTGTGAGTTTATGTGTGTGTGTGGTAATGATGTGATGCTGGCTGGGCTGTCTGTAGAGAACTCCTCATTTGCAGTCTGGGAGGCCTTTGTTGTTTTGTGCAGACAGTGTTGTTACGCATGCAGGAATGTCTCATTAAGAATTAACGTGGGCATCCTCAGTAGTGACAGAAGAGAGCGAGAGATAGATCAATCCCCACCCCAAAGCCAGCCGGCCCTCCAACCCAAGCGCCTTGATTATCAGGAGTCATTTGAAACCTCCCCATTTGTCCACAGCATGCTGGTTATGATCTCATTTTGAAGCATGCAGGGCAGACTATCTCTCTCAGTAGAACATCACCAACCATCCTCACTCGCTCATTACACCGCCGCTACCGATAAACACCCCGTTGCTTATTTTTGCTCCGCCACAAACGGATGTGTCCGTGCTGCCGTTTTGATGCTCCTTGAGGCATGTAAAATAATTGTTATGTATTCTGTCTGGATTTGTCCTTTTCTCCTTAGATCTTACAGTGGAGTCTATAATTTTGTGCCAGACAGTAATGTCTTATTTGAGTGCTTTTGAGCCTGCTCAGGTTGCCGGGGACGGCAGTGTCTCGCCCATGCATAAGATCAGTTCATCGTTTTATCCCCTTGTCTGTGTTCATTCCCGGGTGTCAAGGCAACAGTTTCAGTTGATGAGATGAGCGTAGATGCTCCATATCTTCAAAACCTCCTGGAGAGCGGCACGCCATATCGATTTCCCTAGTGTTTAAAATGTAAAACGTAAAGATTTCGGTGCAGTTTGATTGGAATTGGTGTTGACCAGCCATAAGTGATGGATTGCATTTGAAAATCTCCTTCCCAGTGGCTCAACGAGGGGAAAAATCAGAGGGAAAGGAGGAAGTGCCAATAACCACAAGAGTTCAAGTGGGTGATTGAACTGTTTGAAGGCAGCTGGACCAAATCAAACCAGGAGAAGAGCGCGCCATCGAGGAATCCTTCCAGACTTCAACAGCATAGCTGAAGAGAATGTCCCTGCCCCCTTTCCACTTCACAAGAATGCCACAAGCCCTTGGCATGGATGGATCGCATTCTCCTGCATTATTTTTGTGACCCATACATGCACTCCAACTCACGAGTGCACCATCGTACCAATGATCGATCGAGTGCATTCCTGTTAAGTGCACTTTTAACAATATACAGTCCTTACATTTTTGTGTTTTTTTTTTTTTTCCAGTAGAATGCAAGGTAAATGTTGCTCTAACATCATTATTTGTGAATTTGGTCACTTTTAACACAATCTTATCCTTAAATCTATTGCCTGTGCTGCTCATTGTTGTGCGCTTACCGCTGCTTTACATGAGTTTTCTGACCTCAGTGGTTTGAAGCTGTTAGCTGGAGATGTTTATGCAGTAGCATTAAGGCCGCCTGGGCGTTAAAATAAGCTGAGGAATAATACATTACATGCAGGAATATAACTTTATGCCGCAGCCTGCGCCTATCCAGCAGAAATGGCAGCTGCTGATTGGCTGGCAGTGACATGATTTATGATCCTGTTTTGCGCATCAGCGGCGCAGGGGTTGCCGTGGCGAGGGCCTGCTGGAAATGATACATGGCATTCTAATTGAAGAATCCTCGGCGCATCCTTCCTACAGTAGGAATGTTTAAATGCGAATGCTGTTAATTCAGGAAAGGTGAAAAATCGCCACTTAATGGGGTGAATGATGGAGGTTGAGCAGCCTGCTGTAGGCAGCGTTCATGATGTGTATACAAAAATTACTATATGAGAGCGGAACTCTCTCTCTGGGTTGCATCAATGCATGGCAGACCTCTCTTTGAATTGCAAGATTTAGAAAGCTGCATTAGCTCTGAAGTATGAAAAATAAGGTGAACGAAATGGATTTGACCAACGATTATTTTAAAAGTACTACATTTCATATTTCTTGTAAATAACCCAATTTAACTGTTGACCATACACCATATTAACCACCTTATACTTTTTGATATTATAACATGTATTATTTTTATGATTATTATACATTTATTATTTATATAAATATATAAATTCTTACAGATTTAACATTATACATACTGAAAAAAGTAGAAAGACACACATATTATTTTCTTGTAAAACATACTTGAATAATCTATTTTATTTACTTCAGAAAATCATTTTATATGGTATACAGTAATATAGTATAAATGTATGTCTATACAGTAATACAGTATTTCTGTATATATATGTAATTCTAATAGTTACATTCATAAAGATTTTATATATATATATTTTTTGCTTTTATATTGTATGTAACTTCATGGAATCATAGAATTCGCACACTCATTGTTATGTTACTTATTCCTGTAATAAACATTTTCATTGCTTTAGCCCCCTAATGTTTCGAGGTTTGCAAGAAGTGTGATTCTGTCCATTTCACTGCAAGTTATAAATTTTAAATATGATGGAATTATCAGTTAGCTGTTCAGACTGAATCCCCTGAGTGGGCTGGTGCAAAACACTTTTCCAATACAACCAGATTACTGCAGATAATTGTGTTACATAGAGTATTGATTGAAAAAAGTTGTTTGTACTCCGGAAACATCTAAACACACAATTTCTCTGCTCTCTTTATTGCGCTCTGTCCTACAATGGCCTCTGTATTCTGAGAAGCACCTCTCAGCGATCAGAAAAAAATATGAATTATATATGTATTGTAATAAAAGAAAAACTAGAGTTGGAACATCAGAGAAATTACTTCTTCACAAGAATCTATTGATCACTTTATATCAAAGGGGAATGTTTGACATAAGATTACCTGCCAGTTTGAACATTAGGTACACTGTGTTATAGCCCGGGGCTGTTGTACGTCTGCCAAAGGGACTGTAAATAAGGCAAAAGCTGTAAGTACCTCTGGCTTGAAATCAACACTAGCCCAAACCAAAAGCAAAAGTAAACCTTTATTTGATGCAATTTTTTAACCTACACCTGTTCTCATCCAAGTGCACATCCGAGATTGAATTTAAAAGCCCCCAAGATGACTGAAGCTGGCTTGGAGGTTAGGATGATGACACCTACAGTATAGGGGCCATTTCTTATAGTACACCTCCCGGCCCCGTCCAGCTCAAAGCCGCACAGATGTGAGGTGGAAACAAGTGTCTGATATTAAAACATGGCAACAGGCAAAAGCTCTACATTCATTTGTATGGCCTCTTCACTAAGCCAGTCAGAATTAAAAGCATGTTTATCCTCCTCAGTGTGCCAGCGGAGATAACAGACAAACTTAAAAAACAAATTCCAAATGAAAAGCATCATCCAAAATAAGTACCCCCATCACTCACTACCACCAACCTTTACCTCCACCTGTGTTGGCTGGTAAGAGGAGCAGAACAGACTATACACAATTCATTTGCTCTTCCCAGTTCGCTTGTAGGATGTAGCCTACCGAAGGCTTGAAGGTTTACAGTAAAACTGAAATTTTTCCCCCTAGTTTTAAACCAAAAGGTGAATTTTTAATCAATCTTTTCTTTCACCACATCTCTCTCTAAATATATTTATTGATTACGCAGATTTTTAACAAGATTTTACCTTGAGGTTCTCGAATCTAGTTGCTGTGTTTGTGTTTATTAAATATTTAGAGGTTTTATTTGGCTCGTCAATTTCCTATGGCTCTTGTTTAAACAGTTTGGACTCTGCAAAGCTATAAATTAATCATTTGTGGCCATGGATTTTAGTATTCGGTTTTTAGCTGCCCCTCTTTGAAACCTCCCCCAAGCCATCACATCTGATGTCCTTTTATAATGCCGCAGACATCCGCAAAAACCTCAAAGCCGTGATACACTATATATTCATTGCCACTCAGACAAGAATCATCCCCCTTGAAATAAATGCACCTGTACATTTGAGCATGCAGCGTTTTTATTTGACCACAATAGTGCTGAGATGTATCCAGATGTAGAAATTCAATACCGTTTTGAATATACATCTAGAGTGATATGTTTTGTATGCACACTTGATATTGATACATTAAATGTACTAAATGCAGAGCAGTGTTTTGTTTCTTGTCTTCCTACTGCATTTTTTTCTAGGAAGAGTGCCATCTATTGATGGAGAAAGGAATTTCTTTTTTGGTGAACAAAAGGTTGGTTCTCTGCACTGTCTGCTGTGTTTTGTAGGGGTGTTTGGTAGTGGAAATTATTGCCTAATCTCCATTTTCTATATTGAAAACAACTGACAATTGAAACAGTGCTTTGTGTCAAATATCATATATTCTTAAAAATATATAATATGTTCAAGGATTTTTTGTAGCACATTTTGAATATTGATTTGTCTATAATCAAATGAAACCAAGTGAGCCTCTCTCTTCTCCCTCTCTTTCTTTCTCTCTCTCTCTCTCTCTCTGTGTGTGTGTGTGTGTGTGTGTGTGTGTTTTTGGGGTTGGTGTGTAGTGGTTGTGTTGTTTTAAGTGGTGCCGCGGAGGACTGGGCGCAGTGTATGAAAGCATGTTATGAAAGACCGCAGTGCCAGAGCCTCAGGCAGTTCTGCCACCACCCCAGCTCTAGCTCACTGATTTTTACAGTAAGATATATTAGATAACTTGTACTCTGACTCATTAGCTGATGCTTTTTATCAAGCCGAAGATTGTAAAATCTGGTTTACTATAACAAAACAGAGCTAAAAAAAAAAAAAAAAAAAAAATTTTGTTTTTCACACAGGTTTCCTGAACATGCCTTGATCTACAAATGGTATAATGCCACGGGTGCTCCTCAGTTGTCAACTCACACCATTGAGTGAATCGTCATGTTGCTGCGCTGGTTGTGTGGTTTTGAAACCACCGCAACACCACAGTACTTCAGGTTGAGCCAGCCAAGAAATTACTTAGTTATGTCTGTTTATATTAAGCTGTTATTCTAAATAAAATGTAAGTATTTTAATATTGAGAAAGCTCATTATTATTATTAAAGTACATTTAAAGAAATGTTCTTGGTTCAGTACAAGTTAAATTTAGTCAACAGGTTTTATGATAATGTACATTTCTACCAGAAATATTTTTTGACATCATTTGACAAAAAAAAAAAAAAAAAAAAAAAAAAAAAAAAAACCAATATATATATATATATATAATACATTATATATATTATATATATGTATATATATATATATATATATAAGCATTTGAAGTTAGAGTAAGGCATTTCCAATAGAAGTAAATAGGGCCAATTCAAATTGTTTATTGCCATAAAATGTATTTATATTTAAGAAATTTAGCGTAATACATCTTGTTTGTTTAGGTATTAATCCTCAGATGCTAAAGCTCACAAGGTACATTTTTAATGTGTGAATATTTACACTACAAAAACTTTATTTTAAACATATTATATGTACACTACTGTTCAAACAACACAGTCTCACCCCTATTCGTCCTGCACTGATTTTAAATTTGAATTAAATCTGTTATATGGTTCAAAAGATTGGGGTCTGTAAGGTTTTGTAATGTTTTTGAATTAAATCTGTTATATGCTCACAAAAGCTGCATTTATGTGAGCAAAAATACAGTAAAAACACTAATATTGTGAAATAGTATTTAAATGTAATTTTTTTTATTATAATACATTTTATAATGTAACTTATTGCTGTGATGACAGTTAAATTTCCAGAAGTTATTACTCCAGTTTTCAGTGTCACACAGTCCTTCTAATGAAATAATTCTTATATGCTGACTTGGTGCTCAAGAAACATTTTTTTTATTATCATTGTTTAAAATAGTTGTGCTGCTTAATATTTTGTGAAAACTGTAATGTATTTTTTCATAAACTTTACTTATATCGAACCCATTTCTTTAAAGGTTACTCTTCACTCTTCCTGTAAACCCTGTGTGAATCCACCCGTCTCATCTTACCGAAACTGCTGTTGCTGTTTTCTGCTGTTGTGTGTGTTTTGAGTCAGTGTAAGTTCACAGCATCTGGGTGTAATCTGCACATACGTCAGTTTCAGAGCAGCATGTGCTCCTGTAACAAATGCTTTGCCCTTTGCAGTATTTAGTTTGATCTATGTTTGCCGGGTGACTAATCAGTCTAATTTAGGGTTTCAATTTTTTTTTTGGAAAGTTGTTAACATGCACGCTCGCTGCTTGCAGACTGGATCTCATGTTTGGCTTAGCACAGAAATGTTAATTACTAAGCCAAAAGCATGATGCCAAATGTGTTTCAGCTGTTTCTGGGAACTCCCTGGTTCCTCCTACGCGTTCTCATGCTCTCTTTGGCTGGGTCCCGAAAGATGAAAAATGCTGCCTTCACAGACGGTATACAGCAACAAGACACATCCAAATCTATCCTGTCCACTAAGACAACTTCATGTGATTGGATTTTAAAGGCAGAATAGACTTATCCTTCACTGCATATGATATCCTAAGATTCTGTGTTTGTAATTTGGTAGTTAGTGGACCGAATTATTTTTTTCTTCTTCTTTTTCACTATCTTGATTTATTTGTTTGTTTGTTTATTGGCTAAGAATTTAGCATTGTAATCACCAAATATTTTCTTGGCTGTCTTTCAAGCTCACTTGAATTTGTTTTTGAATTTGTAATTATGATATCCCAACAGGATTATAATAGTTAAATAAAACTAAAACTAAAAAAAGAATAGTTTTTCCTTGAAACAACATAATGTTAACCGATTAAAAATAAAATATAAAAACTTTTGGTTTCAGCTAGTTGCCAAATGTAGACATCTCTATAAAACAAAACTACTAAACTACTAAAAAATACAAAATTACAAAAATCTAATTATCTAAAATTATATCAAATGTATAATAGAAAATTGATGAATGATTCTAAAATAACACTTAATCCTGTGAATGCACTTAAGTGACTGGTGGGGTGAAACAAACAAATAATAATAATAATAAAAAAAAAAAAAAAAAACTAAATAATGTAATTAAATAATAAGTTAATACTATGATTTATGTTAAATATTTTTTCCTTAATATTTTTTGTGGAAACCATCATATTTTAGGTTAGAAAAAAGAAAAAACAAACAAACAAACAAACAAAAAAAACTTTATTCAAAATACAATTAATTAATCAATCAGCAACCACTATCAAAAAAAACAAAAAAAAAAAATATTTACTACACTACCACCACATTAAATAAATCATCCCTGAAAAAAAAAATACAAATCTTTAAAAAAAAAAAGAAAAAAAAAAGAAGAAGAAGAAAAAAACTTATGGTAGTGTAAAAACATGTGCTTGGTTATCTCTGAAGCTCACATAAATTTATTTTAGACCATTTTTCATGATGTTATCATGGTTTGATTCCCGTCTGAAATCAGTTTCATTGAATTCACACAAAACGCTGCTTATTTAGTCATTGACTGAGGCGGACCCTTTCCCCCCGCCCCTTCACCACCCAATCACACTTCTAAATCACAAACACAGTCCAAAACTACCAAATCTGTAAAACAACTAAAAGTTCTGTTTTTGAAACGCCACATACTCTCATACAGCTTTTCTGAACACGCGTGTCACTCTCTCCCTCGGCCAAACTCAAATCCATCCTGACACATTGTTTTGAATCACTACTTTCCTCTAGGTGGTCCCCGCAGTGAGTGGACTCGCGGTCCAAACCCTTTATTAAAGCCATTTCTGCACAACAACCTACATGCACTGCAATTATTCATAAACCATCATTCAAACCGCCAGCAATCTTTTGAGCTCCATCAGATAAGCTGACTGATTGTGGCTGAATAGGTATTTGTGAGGTGTGTGTTTAAGTCTATTTTATCTCTTACCCCCTGCCATTTGACTGCACTAATGTGAAGGAGGGGTGACCGCATGCACATTCGCGCCCCATGGAATGTCCAGTGGAGGTTGTGGAAATTGTAATAATTTGTTGTATTGATCTCTTTTTGCCACGGCAGCCAGTTCCCATTGTGGCCGAGCAGAAATAGACACTTCATCGATTCCCTCTTTATAGCCAGACTTCCAGGCTTGGGAACAAGGCTCCCTGCTGCCGTGGGTCCCATTGTCTCCTATGCAGAGAAATTTGAATGACCTCTGATAAAACCATCTTTACGCCGGCCCCCTTGGCGTGAAGGAAAGCTCTGCCTTAATCCAACTTCAGGACCGCTGCCGCATTCTCCGATTTAAGATTAGTGCCCGCTACCTGGTGGGCTTGCGAGGGGTGTCATTACGGGCTGATTTAAGATGCCACAGTTACTGTGGGACCAGAGATGGATGTCAGAAGGCTTTGTGTGAATGACAGTATTTGAAACCGCTCTCAAGTTTCATGCTAATGTCGCTGAATGAGAGTCATTATGTGTAACTGTGAGAATGGAGATTTGATCTGGATCAGAATAACAGACCTTAGAGCACAAGAACTTTCTGGGAAAAGATTTATGAGTCATTCTGCACATTCGGATGTGCTGATGCTTTGGCCATGTGTTGGTGTAAGGTTTTTAAACTTAAAAGGAGATATTATAGTTTGGTGATGTGGTGCAGTGGTTAATGTTGAGATTTGCTGCTCTCATGAGGATGGATGTTTGAAGCTGGCTTGTGTAATTTTCTTATCTCATTTCCTGCCTTTTATACCAATACGTTACTGTAATTTCTACACTGAAAATTGGCGTAGAAAAAATTTCACTCAGAAATTGATAGTATATTTCACAAACAATTACACAGAAATGACAGGTAACACTTGAAATTTCACATGAGAAAAACTGGAATATTTTATTGTAAAACAATTTTTGTAATCCAATAATCTTTGTTTTCCAAATTAATATTTTTAATTGTACTACAAAACAGTATTAGTCATATTTATTATTATTATTATTATTATTATTATGCTGCTGTTGTTGTTGTTGTTGTGTTTGTGTGTTCAAATATGAAAGTAACATATTATTTATTTTCTTCTTCTTCTTCTTTGACTCCAAGGCCCCCATTGTTCTCAAAATAAATCAAAGGCCCCATGACTTTTCCAGTTGTTTGTGATTTAGTGGATAAGGATTAAGAATAAGAAAAGTAAAAACATTTTTTTTTTAATTTTAGTTTTGTCTAAACAACATCAACAACAACAACAACAACAACAACAATAATAATAATAATAATAATAATAAACAATAATAATAATAATAATAATAATAATAATAATAATAATAATAAATGTAGAGCTTGGCATAAGAACAAAAGGTATAGTTTTGCCCAATGAGTTTTACAGTTTGAATTATTGAAATTACCAGGAATAGAAATCACCAAAATATAGACTATGTTATAATTCCAGGTTTTTCAAGACAGGGGGAACCCTGGTTCTTAATAAATAAATAAATAAATACATAAAAACAGGTTTTCAGGGGGTCAATTGCAATAAGAAATATTTTACCTTAATTTCATGCTTGTTTTGTTTTATTTTAAACCTGTTTAAGTAATTTTGAGGCCTCCTTAAAAGATTTCTGAGGCCTCCTTTTGGACCTTGGTCCTCTATCCATTACAAAAATACAAAAAATTTCATCTTTCAAAAAACAGACTCATTTCACAACATTAAACAAAACTCTTTAACTTTAGATAATCCAAATGACTTTTACTTCATCAAAACTTCATAATGTTAGTGACTGTTAGTGACTTTTGCTGGCTCCGACTTTCAGAGCCTCCTCGAAAAATCCAAAACCCCTCTCTGCAGAAAGCACTAGCACAAAAACACAAAGACAAAAAGCACAAAGAGAAAGACACAAATACACACACAACATACACACACAGCCTTGGTCCTCGTACACTCTCCAAGTGTGACACCCCAAACATCCATAAAGGCCAGCGGAGTCTGTTCCTACACTTCTCACTCACAGCCTTAAAGGTCAGCTATGTCCAAGTCCAAGCATTTACGGATCACACACACACACACAGACACAGAGCAACATACACACATAAGCATGTTCGCCATAGGGCCGCGACCATGGCTTGTTTGTTTATTTATTCATGCACTTGAAGCCCCTGTCAGCAGGCCGGTTCTCCTCAGCAGGAAGTGAACTAGAGGATTTGCAGTGTTCCTGGCTCTGATTAGCAAGGAATGTCATGTGACAGCACAAGGATTATCTTGTTCTGGAATGAGAGGACTAAATGTGGAAAGATACTTTAGAGCCTTAATTCCAACATGTAATATTTCATAATGTCGTACATGTGGGTCTCAGATTGGATAACTGTTGTCAGGTAGGTGCTTCACAAAGCCTGAGACTTCATTAATCCAGGTCTCCTCTGCACGTTTCCTTTGAAATCATTTAAATTCCCTTCAACCCTTTCTTCTGTCTGTCTTTTTCAGGTCTAGAACCTTCCAGTGATAATATGAATAATTCCTTTCTTTTTCCTTCCTCCCCCGTTTTCCTCCCTCCCCCTCCCCTCTCTTTTCATTTCTTTTCTTCTTTTCTCTTCTTCTTTGGGGTGGGAGGTAAGCCTAAATACAACGGGTGGAGTTCACAAATTAAAGCTGAGGTGGACCTAACCCGTGAATGGAGAGGATCGGGATCGATTTCTAGTGTCCGTTTGAAATCAGTGGATGGACTTTAGGCATACGCTCGCTAATTACGGCGGTCTGAAGACCAGGTTCCATAATCCGACCACCCATCTCTCTTCCATATTTACCTCATTGGCTTAAAAGGAACGAAAAATGAGAGAGAGTTATAATCAGCTACCTCACACCTTCACTTCACACATCTCACACTTCACACATCTCTCTCGTTTGGGAGAAATCAAGTATTTATTTACCTCATTGGCTTAAAAGGAAAATATTCTGGGTACTAAGCATACTAAGGACAACACACACAAACGCAAGCGACACTCTTTTATTTTGGCACCCATATTAACAGGTAACAGAATTCATAGTGCTATGTAGCATATAGATTCCGTACAACAGAATGCTCTGGAAATCTATGAACATGATCTTTCATCATGTGGTAGGAGTAAGTTAAATAATGGAGCTAACTATTCGCCCATATAAAAGGGTTAGTTCACCTTAAAAAATAACAAGTAATTTTCTGGTCCTCATACAGTTCCAAAACTTTTCTTTCTTTAGTTAAAGACAATGTTTTCAAAGAGTTTTGTCCCAAAGCGTTAGCTGGTTTAGGCTGGTTTCCCAGCCTGGCCAAGCTGGTTTTAGCTGGATGGTCAGCTGGTCTCCTAGTCTGACCAGCTAAATAAGTGGTCAAAACAACTTTAAAACCAGTCTGCAAACCAGCTATGACCAGGCTGGAAAACCAGCTTAAAAACAAAGGCAAATGACTTAACCAATTCATACTTTACAGTCCTATTTCTAAAGAAAACATAACTATTTTATGAGGTCGTGATATTGTATGAAATTGTACAGTGTGATTTGTATGGAAATGTGTGAATTTTAGAAAAAAGTAAACATGAGGTAGCCACCTAACCATCAGAGGAGCATAAGCAGAAGAAATTGTACGTACTGTGTGAGACTGTACAAATCAACTACGTATGAGAACATTCAAATGAATGAGTTATGAATTGCCAGACTGTATTGTTTGTAGGTTTGTGTTTTACTGTAGGTTCAGTTCCATGGAAAATAATTACCACTGAATGTTAATGTGATGAAAATTTGATTTCACAATTATTAGGTTTGTAATATTAAAGGAACTAATAAATGTAATAACCCAGAAATCTTTTTATTGTCATTATAGAGCCACAGACACACCTACTGTTGCATTTACACTGCTTACACACTCTTTATGTGTGTGTGTGTGGTGTGAAACAGACCCAATTGCTGTCAAAAGTAAGGTTTAGCATTAATGCTAAAGCAGCTCTGGATTAAGTGCTTGTAGATTAAGCAGCACTAGTGATGCCCACTGCAGACAGGCCTGATGAATTCAATCCATTTGCTTCCTCTTTTATTTTAAGCAATCCATAGCTGTGTTTATTTTAGGTAAAATTGCCACCTACATTACAAAAAAAACACCACACAAAACCCAAAAAAAATAAAAAACATCCCCTTATATCATAAAAAATCTTAAAAATAAAAAAAACAACATCTCTCTTTCTCCACACCACATAAAAATCAAAATAAAAAATTCCTTTGTGTGAGAACTGGATGAGCAGGCGATTTTTTTTGTATTGAACTTTTGTCCTGTTCAGTGACCACAGTGGGAAAAGGATACTGATCCACTTGCAGGATCAATACAGACCTGGAACGCTCTCCAGCTCTCATTCTTCAACACACACACACACACACACACACACACACACACACACACACACACACACACACACACACACACACACACACACACACACACACACACACATTTTGGGGGAATACTTTAAACACACAGAAGTGCGTGATAGGCAGTTCACCAAACAGATACTATCGACCTCCCTCACTCACACTCAGCTCGTATGTGTACGATTTTATTTTTTTTTGTCCAGTTCATCCATCATGCAAGTGGACGGCAGGATAATGCACATCATTTTAAACACAATCATCTCCATTCGTGTTGTGGTTCATGTGTGTCACCTCATTACATGTAATAGCGTGATGAGATGTGTGTATGGATTCATAACATTAAAATGTCAAAAGAATTTTAAAGAGTCCATTTCTCGCCCTCTTTCGCTCCTGTGTGACATGAAGCAGTTTGTGTAGCCATCTCTCTCTCCCTCTCTCTCTCTCTCTCTGTCTGTTGCTCTGATGGCATCATTACTTCTAAGTGCCCACCCTGGCGCATCATCTGTCAAATTAGCACGCTGCGTTTTAATGATTCTCCTCATCTACCAAATAAAGCGTACCCATTGGCTCATTATTGATCTTCATTTACTCTGATTGGTCCCACTCACTGGAATGGCACCGATTAAAAATCCTTTGGAAACGCACAGTCGGCTGAGAGATGATGGGTGAAAGCGGGCGCAGAGGGGGATAGGCGAGGTGTCGGATAAATGCAAACATGATTGGCATGTTCCCAGTTGGTGCACCGGTGTCACAGGTCATGGTTCCATGTTTCCATGTCCTTCAGGCCTCTATTACTGAGCCGAATGCAGCAGGCTTATGGCCGTCATAAAACTACAGTCCCTCACCATAATGGCCATTGACATTATCAGCACAGTCATTATACACACTCACAGCAAAGTCACTGCCAGACAACAGCAACTGGCGAACTGGATAATTTGACTAATTTAAAAGCTTTTAAATGAGGCTGACTGTACAGTTGAAGTTTTAATTAACTAATTACATTATTTAGATGTGCTTTCCACCTATTTATGTTTTAATTGATATAGTTTTTGAAGTGCACCTGTATGCATTTGTTAAAAAAAAAACATGGACTTGCTTTGTAATAATGCTGATTTAATGCCGCATGTGCTAAATGCAACCTCAGCAGACTGATGTGTTTTAATGTAACTGTGTATTTTCCACAATATTGCTCATCTAATGGCAGTAAGGACGAGACACACTTCTCTGCTTTCCTCAGACACTTTAATTAGCAGCTCCCATTAAAGGTAATACACATTTATTGTGAATGAGCCCGTCGTCCGCATCAAGTGATTGCATTCCTCTCCACCATCAGATGCTTTCCTAATGAGGTTCTGGAGGAAGAAAAAGAAAAAGGGAGATAGGAGAAGGTGAAGATCTGTAATCGCAAGCATGAAGTTTGAAAATAATATTCTCGTTCTCTCTTTTTCCCCAATGTGTTTTCTAAATTCATTTATATTAATGTCACAAATCTCCTAAGATGAGGGCAGATGTTCTCCCACCCACGCTGCACCTGTGGGACTGGTGTTTTAATTTAGCCTGACTTCACTGCAATAAACTTTTATATCATTCTTTTATTAGCTGTTAATATTAGACTACCTCTCAGCCTGCTACGGCTTTATCCAAAGACTTTAATAAGCACTACAGGCTTTTTTGGAGTAGCAAAGAACAACACTTACATTTCTACATGTATGCTAACTTCCTTTAGCTCTTGGTGTTTTAACTGGCAGATGCGTTTAATACGGATTGTCTATCCTGGATTCATTTTACAATAACTTAGTGGAGAACATTTGGCTTTCGTCTTTTGGTTTTTATTTTTGCACTCTGTTACTAGGAAGACTGTCAGATGCCGGACATTTTTGTCACTGATTTAGCTGGTAACATTCAGTAATTATTTTGTACAATCATGAACTCATGAGCCTCATTAACACAGTGTTGTTTCTCTTTTCCAGGGCAGAGTCCAGTTTTGGTCACTAGATTTGTGACCAATTTTTAATATCCGGTTAATATCTGGTTCAGGTTTTATATATATATATATCTATAATATATTATATATATATTATTATATATATATATATATATATATACTAATATATATATATATATATATATTCTTATTTAATATATTCCTATAATATAAAATTATATATAGATATACACACACACACACACACACACAACACACAACCCACACAAACCCACCACATAATATATATATTATATATATATATAATATATATATATATAACTATATATATATATATATATTTTAATATATATTCAATAATATAAAATTTTATTCCTGTTTACATTACTCCCTAGTCTCAACAGTGTTACATGATCCTAGAGAAATCATATGCTATAATATGCTGATTTTTTCTATTGTTATCATTTAAAAAATTATTTCTTAATAAATATTTTTTTTTCCACAACACCTGGTGAATAGAAAGTTCAAAGTTCATTTCGTTTTCGATATCCACTCCTTCAAAGCGCACAGGCAGAGACATCTTTGTCGGTTAATCTGTGATAAGGGTCTGTATTCTCTCCTGGGTAAGCTTTATATGAATTTGTTTTCACCCAGCTTATGATATGAAAACAGGAAGCAATTTTCAGCCTGAAGTAATATGGTGCTGTAAGTGCTACATTTTCGGCTGTTCTTCATTTTTTGTTTTATATGTTGAGTTCAGAATTCATTTACCATCAACATATTCCAAAGGCAACCTTTATCCTCGGTCTATAATACACATTGTCCTGTCAGTGCAGACTATAAATGGGCTGTAGATAATTGCAGGGGGTTTCTCTAATAGTGGTCAGGGTGAGCAAAGACAGGACCCTGTCTGATGTAGGCACACTGCCTGGTTCATGAGTTGTCTTTGTTCCTGCGTGAGTGTTTTTCTGTGGGGCATTAAACTTGTCTGTCCCCCAGCCGGGGAATATGAAGCCAACCTGCCAGAGGATTATTATGGCTGGAGAAATGGTCAAGCTTGATGAATCCAAAGGAAATTGGCTTTGAAACAGTCTCATCTGCTTGGGTCAAAGCCATTACTTGCTATATCTTCTAAGTGGATTTTGAGTGTTGCAGGATTAGTTCAGAATTACCTCCACTGGACAGACATTTTGCCGCCTGCTTTTGTGAAGCCACAGCAAAACGATGGCCATTTGTCAATAATTGCAGAAGTGATATTTTAATCATCCAGACACTCTTACATACATATTTTCAGTGGTCTTCTCTATGTCTGTGTGTCACTGTGTTGTTGACTGCAGGAACACTATCTGGAAAGATATGAATTTTTCTCTCTGTAGTGCTGATGCTAGGCCTGTTCATCACAGTGTTAATGGCTTACTAGCAATTTCTGAGTGAAAATTGTTTCTACAACATTTTTTTCCCTCCATTGTAAATAATTACGAAAATAAATAATCACAAAAAGAATATGACATATTTCTTTGAAAAGAAAATAATGGTATGAATATGAACTATGATATGATATGATATGATATGATATGATATGATATGATATGATATGATATTATGTAATCACAAAAAGAATCTGACATATTTATTTGAAAAGAAAATAATGATATATATACTTTAATATAGAATATTGTATAAGTATACTATATAGTATTATTTCTTATAAAAAAATTAATATCATTAATACAAAATAATCATTGCACCATTAATATAAAATAAACATGGGATGCACATGTGTTTTGTGATGTACACACATACACCATTATAATATATACTTGGCATATGCATTTTTGTACTTTATAATAATATTTATACTGTAAATATATGTTGTTTTTAAATACTCATACTACAGTAATTGCTGTCTGCTGCTGTTATTGGGCACCTTTTCAGGCATTCCTACTGTGAGTTTGGGCCAGACAATAATTTGGAAATTATATTCAATTTAATGACCCTTGACTTTTGTAAACACTCATCATTTTAAATATGTCAGTGCATTGAGGTTTTATGTGAGTGAAGGAAAGCCGGTACTTTCTGTACCAGCTTTAAAACCGGATAACAGAGTGTGGTTTGTCCCCTGCACCTTGCTGCATCCCATCTCCCTGCTGTACCTGCAACACCGACCAATGCATACACACACCTCATTATCTTTGAGTAACCCCTGCAGGCAGGAAGAACTATTGCTTATGTTGTTTGTTGTTGTTGTTGTGTTGCATAAGCTCCTGCACTTGCATACTGAACTCTGTGTCTGTAGCTAAATTAGCAGAAGTTTATCATGACTAGCCTGTCAGCTGAGCTGGCAGAGCTGCAGAACCATGCAAAAAAGGTCTATGGCAGGAGGATATACACAGTTTTGATTATAATGATGATGTGACATCCGGGTTTTTAGTTTCTATTTGCGACAGCAGCTTTAATTAAGACACATTTACCTCATCAGAAGGCATCCAGTGGCTTAGACCAACAGGGACTGACCTTCTAGAAAAATGTTTGGAGATGACAGAAGTAATGAAGTGATGACTGTAGATGAGTAACTGGTGCAGTTTAGTTCAGATGTAAGCAGGTGAAGGGTCAGCTAAGGATGTGTTCATTTTCTACCTTGTACCATCTTTTTGGCATCTGCTGAATCACTCCCGACTCTTTTTCATTGATTTTCAGGTATACCTTACATCAAAACTTCCCCTTCCAGATTTAAGATTCTGTTTATCAGCTGAATGCTATTTTACTTTTATAACCACATTTTACTTTGTGCGTGTGCGGTCAGCTTATGCAGAGACCAATTCCTGTGCTCTCCTGCATTTTTTTTTTTTTTTTTAAGATATTAACAGTTTATTCAGCAAGGCAACATTAAATAGATCTAAAGTGACAACAAAATAGATCTACAATTAAAAAAATGTAGCTTTAAAATAAAGATAATGTAAAATAAAAATTCTATAAAAATAAAAATTTTGTTTCAATCATATTTAACCCATATACATTTTTCAATTAATCAAGTAAATACATCACATAAAAAAATGTTACAAATATAAATATATATATATATATATATTTATATATAAAAATCATAAAAAAATGGTTACAAATCTCAAAAACTTTTCTATGGTAGTGTACAGGTTCATTTTAACAAAAATGAATAAAATATGCAATAAAAACCATAAGATAAATAAAAACCATAAGATACAATAAAAATTCAAGTAAAAGTGTAACTTATTACAGGAGAAGTATTTGTAATGAGAGAATGAATCAACCTTTTTTTATGTTTAATTATTATTATTATTATTTTTGTGATATTATATTTTTTTTTTTTTTTTTATTTTTGTGTGGTGTGTGTGTGTGTGTGTGTGTGTGTGTGTGTGTGTTTTGTTCTTTATTTCCCAGCATGCAGTTGTGCTTGGAATGCTTTCTGTTTTCTCTTTTATAGAAAACAAAATCATGGTTGAGAGGAGAAGTCCTAAACCGCACTAAACACCTACTGGAGAACATCAAATCTACATTCACTTCTTTTATCACAGCTTTTCGCCATGCGAAGGTACAAGTGCCCTTCATGTCATTGTCTTCCTCCTCACCTTTTGCATACAGGTAGACACTTCATTCAAATTCACTGAATATCAATTCACCTAATTTATCCTAAGTTCTTCCAGCACACACTCCAGCACCACCCAGTTCTTCCTCCAAACACAAGCACTTTCCTCTCTGTTTTTGGTTCTGTCTTGGTGTTTGTGTATGGCTAACGGTAAGAAATAAACACATTTTGAATCAAATCACTCCAGTAAAGACAATAGAACGCAGAGAAGTGCATAGAGCTGACATAAAAGCCCTGACGAACACATGGGCCATGCACAACAGCCATGAAGGCCGAGTGCACGCTTTCACCCCATTGTAGTGTGACACAGAACGGGTTTGGATAGACCTCCTCCCCCTTCCTTTTTGCAATCATGCATCAGCTTTTACTGAGCTCTATTTACCATCCGCTCCTGATTGAAAACACACTCATCCTCTCTGATTGAAAAAGGCCACACACATATCAAGACGGAAGGACATGCCATCCCCTGAGAGCTGAGTGGCTGTGAGGAAGAGAGCCCTACAGCATGCTCTCGTGAAGGGCATTTTGGACTTGTCGTATAGGGGCTCTCTTAATTACTTTACCCAGCCATGTTTTAAAGTATCTCTTGTTCTGTGTCTCCATCCCACCAATTATTCATCACTGAAGTGCCGTTACTAAGGCATTAGGTGGTCGCCATGAAAATTGTTGCTGGTACCGGAGCAATTAACGAATCCATTAGTGCTATCTGTAAGGAATCACATGCTCTCTGCCCACTCTTGGTTTTTTGAAATGTAACTGTGCCAGTGCCACGAGGACACACGTATATGCTTGTACGTTGGGGCAAGTCTTTTTCCATCACGTTTTCTATTTGTCAGACTTGTATGTTTAATTTAGCAGTGTGCCATTATTAATATACATATTTAACTAATTCATCATCCACAGAGCCTTTTAATTAGTGGAATAGATCAATGTTTAATGCTGTCTTTAACAATACATGGCTGCAATATTTTAATTCAATTCGTAACTATGTTGATGATTTCTCCCCGAGCATGCTGGAGCCCGAGGCCTCTTATTTCAGCTTTTTTTATGTGATTTAAATATTTAATTGTTGAACATAGCAGATGTAATAGTTTATGTTAACATGTAATTTTTTTTCTTTATTAGTAGAGAATCACACCCACAGTTGCATACTTTGTCAAACCCCCTTAACACTTTGTATTAAAATTTTAATGCACATCCTTGTCACAGTAGTTTTCAAACCTGTAGAAGGTCATTTGACAATAATTGACTGGGAATGTAAACCTACATACTTTTAGTCAGGGGACGCACTTTCTTAAGTGTTCTACATACCAAAAAAAAAAAAAAAAAAAAAAAAAATCCTTCAACCCTGAAACACAATACAATGGAAAGTGTTTTTAAAATAACAGGTAAAACACCTGTGAAAAATCAATACAGAACATTTCTTTTTTTTTTTTTTTTTTTTGTGAACAATTGTTTTTAATTAAAGCAGACATTCCAGTACAATACAAAATATGAGACAACCAATCTAGACTGCAATACAGAACATTTCATTATATTAAACACTGGGACATTTTTGTGTAGTTTTTTTTTTTTTTTTTTTTGAGATTAAAGGTTTGATTAAAATAAAATTGTAAAAATTTTATTATTATTATTATTATTATTTAAATAATTGGTATATTTTAAATAAAGTGGAAAATCTGATGAAACGCAATAGGATTATAATATTTATTATTATTTAAGTTAAATAAAATTGTAAAAATTATAGAAAAGTTATTATTAAAAAGTCCACTTTATGGAGAAAAATCCTGGAATGTTTTCATCAAAAACCTTAATTTCTTTTCGACTGAAGAAAGAAATACATAAACATCTTGGATGACATGGGGGTAAGTAAATTATCAGGAAATTTTAATTTGAAAGTGAACTAATCCTTTAATTACTTGTGACTTTTCATTGTAATGATTTTTCTGTATAACTTACTCATTATAATTATCTCATAATTGTAACAAAATTCCATTGACTTGTGCCCGTAAGTATCCATGCAGCAACTGCATAACAACATACTAACAACCCCTCACAAAACCTAACGTCCTGGCAACTATCATGAATGCCCTGTTTTGCACAGGCAAGCACCACTCACATTTTCTTCAGGAAATGTGGAAAATCTTAATATTACTAATAATTCTAGTAAATCATGCTTTCCATGTGCACTCCAGCCATCTGTTGATTCATTTTCGGTTAAGATTCCAGGAAGTGATTAGTCACTAGGGACGTCCAATGTCTTCACACATGAATGCATTCATCTCTTGCCTGTCTCCCTTTTTTCTTTCTCCACTCTTTCCGTCTCTATCTGTATGCTTTGGATTAGAATAATTCTTTAACCCGTATCTCTGGTGAATGTGGAAGGCCTTCCCGTTTTCAAGCTTGCAGTGTCAATAGCTGCTATTTAATCCCTGATCCCCCAAGCACCAGAGGCTGACACAAGAAGAATACAACAGAATTGTTTTTTATTTTAGTGGTAGAGTGACATCCCTTCCATTCTATTTACCTCTCTCTAATCCATGCAGATGTGAGACCATTCAGTCTGAAGTAAAGAAAAATTGACACAAATCACTTTTTGGATCTCTGTGTGTGTGTGTGTGTGTGTGTGTCGCAAGGGGAAAGCAGGAGCTTTATATACAAGACAGCTTGCATCTGCATTGTCGGCACTGCTTTTTTCATTGCAAAAAAGGGGTTTAATATGCAAAAAGGCAGTGTGTAAGTGTGTATGAGTGAGTGAGAGAGAGACTGAGTGGTCTTACAGCAAACAGCCATCTAAAGGTGCTTAACTCCACAAAGCTCTACAGCAACTAATCAACCATCTATTCAGTGGCACTGCCAAGATTAAAAACCTGCATGTTCAGAGTCGTGTCATCCTATAGATCCTCATCTGCTTTGTAAGTCAAGCATAAACTACCATTTAAATGTTTATAGAATATTCACAAGCTCGACTTTCCTGTAATTGGCCTCATATCTTGTCCTTATGCTTTAAAAGGTCTCTTCAGATGAAAAAAAATAAATAAATAAATAAAAATATGTCCATGATTGGTTGCTTATAAAATCATTAGTTGGTTTATTGAAAGTGCTGTAAATAAGTTATGTTGAGTTGTGACTACTACAAATAGACAAACATACATTCTGGGGGTGGAAAGGCAACGTAAATACAGTTAATGCATTTTCCAGACACTTTTTATATAAATACATATGCATACAGTCATACATTTTATCAGTTGTTCTGTTCCAAAAACATAGCAAGCTGCCTATGTAGGCAACATTTTAAGCCACTTTTGGTATCAAAGATCAATAAAAATGTATTCAATACAAATAACCCAATCCCAAAATCAAGATAATTTATTTGACCCAATACGTATATCTCATGTATTCTTTACAGATAAGGCAGTCCCATAGTGCAGGTGCAGGTGAGAGATATCTCAATTATATTTCATTCAGTGCTGAAAAATGATTATAAAAATAATTTATTTGACCCAATATGTGTGTGTTCAATGTGTTTTATGCATATTAGAGTGTTATACTGTTTGCTTAGCAACAAGCTAACATCAGTCTCTATTAGAATAAATTATGTCTTCTAGGCTGAGTACTTTTTCTGTGGCATGAAGAGTTGTTTCTTATGTAGAGAGTTCAAAATCAGTTACTTATGAGGTTCAGTGATGGGAACTGGCTGTGTAGCAAGACAGCTCACTAGGTTTTGGGAAAGATATGGGTTCCATCTGAAATATGCAAACTCCTTGAGTAGGTACTACTTTCGAATAAGTACTTTGTGACTTTTGCTCTATATAGCATAAATGTCATTCAGATATACCAGGTTTTCCTGGAATATAAATTACAGTATACGCCAGTCATTATGTTGTCTTTTTCATATGACCTACCAGCACTGCCATTCACAAATCCTCTCCTGTGGCCTCATAGGATAATAAAGTGTCCATAGATTGCTGCAGTAATGACTTATTACTGTAGGCCATGCCAGAAGTTAGTATCACCTTGGTTCCCTCAAAAAGAACTATTGTAGAAAATAAGCTCTGTGAAAATATTTTGAGCTTGTGTTAACCACACACCTTATTTTAGGCTTTAAACCAAAAACCCATTCAAAAAAACCATTGACTTCGGGATGCTGGAACCAGAAATGCTAAAATGCTAACACATTGCCGTGTTTAAACCTACAAAAACATGTCACCCCTGCAGCTCTCTATTGAATGTGCACTTCAGAATCTCGCCAGAGATTGTAGGACACCAAGTCACTTTTTGCATACTTTTTTATAAATACTATGAACTCAGACATATTACTCTTTTCACATGCTGTTTTTTTGTTTTTGTTTTTGTTTGCCTACTGTATACAGTAGTAGGGATATATGCATATCCAGATGTAGCTCCATTATGTATGTTTCCTGAGAAATGAACACATGATGTTGCTAGCAGTTAAGATACAGGAGCACTGTAACTGGTAAAATCCTTTTTTTAATGGTTTGGGAATATTTTATTAATTATGCTGTGGCAACTTTTCTTATTTTTATGAACATTAATTGTTTACAGCATTCATTCAGTGTTTTGTAAAGAGAAATGAATGCTATCTAGTCTTCCTACTGTCCACAGCTCTAAAACCAGCTCTTTATTGTACTTCGTTCTGGAACTTGTGATGATGTGTCTGTGAATTTATGTGACCACTTGTGCCATTTTGATCGATAGATCTATAGATTTCCTTGACTCCACACTTGTGAAATCTCATTAGACTGTTGCCATAGAATATTTTCTGTGGATTTGAGCATTTGCAGGCGGCCATGTGAACACATTGAGAGGAGACGCCTCACATCTCAGAGCGTGAATGTGCGTGTGTGGCACAGTGGTGAAAAATATGGGATATATTAACAAAAGAGCTGAGCCCGCCTTTAACATACATTAGACAAGGTCCTCTAAAGCACTCTGAAGTGCAGCAGTAATTGACACACTACACTGAACGCTTTTCCTTCTCTCTTAATCGCCTTTCTTTAATCTCACTTCTTGGTTTGATTCTTGCGGTCTCTCTCTTTCTCTCACCCACTATCTCTCCCCCACCTCTCCATCTCTCCATGTAGTTGTGCATACAGAAAGCCACTTATTGGCGTTTACCCAGGAGTGGATTTTGGCTGCAGAAGGGAAAGTGATTTGCTGTGTTTGGTCTTTGATGAGGCAGAATAAACTATCAAACATATGGGGGCAGGTGACAGCGTGATGGACGTAGCCAGGGGAACAGAGAAAAATCGTAGCAGATTAGCACTCCCATATTTATTAACCATCAGTAAGGGAGAGTGAGAAAGTGAGAGAAACAGACAGGCTGGGACGGAGATATGACTTGTCATCTAAGAAGACAGAAATAGTCTTATCATTTTATTTAAGGCTCCAAAGTGAACATTTGGATTCAATACTTTTAACATATACGTTTTCATGATTCAACATTATTTGAAACTGAAATCTTTGTTAACATTATAAATGTCTTCTGACATTATATATATATACCCAGAATTCTGTACAACCACACACACACACACACACACACACACACACACACACACATCTTGCCCACCCACCATTAGGAGAAACAATCTAAATGTTAAACAGGTTCCCTCCTGAAGTGGTCTGCATTCCCCCTCCTTTGAGATATTTGGCCTGTGGTGCTTTGGTCAATTTGCCATTGTTTCTGTCCGACACACATGGAAACAAAAGAACGATGTGCAATTTGGAACCTAATCATAACATCTGTACTTCACTGCTATTTACATTTTCTCTATCAAGGCGGAGAAGAAATGTTAATTTTAGATGGGTCTTTTTATGAGTGGTAATTACTGTCATTAAGAACGCTCGAGAGACTCCGGGGGAGCCGGGACTGGGATGTAGTTTGACGTGTTGTATAATTAATACTGAATTAATGTCTTACTTTATGTAGCGCTGGAAGAAAAGCCCTTAACAGCTTTGAGAGGTGGCTTGTGCCATTGTTGATGCACTGTATCCAAGAGAGCACACACACACACACACACATACTCACTCTTTGTCTACTGTAAATGAAGGTGGTCCGGTCTCGTCTTTTTGTTTGTGTTGATGGGTTTGTCACTGCGACGGCTCACTGGCTGTTATTGTCTTGTTTTATGTAGTATAACTTTCTGGCACCTTCAAATCTGGACATTCAAAATATTTTGTTTCTCCTTCTTTTTCCTTACCAAATTGTACCATGATTTTACTATAATAATGTGATTTAGATTCATACAAATTGTATATTTTGTACTAGTATGAGATATTTGTTATGGAGACTTAAAATGCTGCTTCACTAACAAAAAGTATATATATTTATATATAATTTTTATATATAAGCTTTCACCATTTTAATCATGTTTTTGACCACACTGGTTCATTTTAGATGGTTTTGTGGTGTGACAATTTACGTTTTGATATACCTATTCTAATACCATCACATTACCATGGTAACACCACAGTACTGTTTTGCGATTTACTGCTCTGGAAAAGGAACAATACAAACTGATCTACTACTGCAGAAGTTTCTGAACAAGGAACTCAATCTGTGTGTGTGTGTGTGTGTGGTGTGTGGTGTGTGTGTGTGTGTGTGTGTGTGTGTGTGTGTGTCCTTTAGGTGAGTGTAACAGTGCTCCGAGCTTATAGCTACAGCTGATGCAGCTTCAGCAAGCCTGTCAGAGCAGTATCCAGAGAGCGAGAACTGGGACCTTCTGTTGGAGGAATTTTACTTCAGGACACAGGAGGTCACAGGTCAAAGAAGTACTCTCAATATTGCTTTGTTTCTGCCCATACTTTTAGATGTTGCACTCACAAACACAACCCCATGGTCTGGCACTTTGTACACCTGTGTGTGTGGGCTGCCCTCCAGACCACAAACACAACCAAACACTGACACTTCTGATGATTCTGGGGGTAGCACTTCCTTTGGTCACTTATATATTAACATGCTAATGGCATATGCTCAGAAACCAAACACTGTAGCCAGTTTTACACAAAAGTTTTTATTTTTAATTAGCATTCAGATTTCATTCAGTATTATTTTATTTTTGTTTTAGTTTTTATTTATTTCCAATGAATTATACTGCTTCAACTTATTTCAGTCAGCTGCCAAGAAGACATTTCTCATTTTTGCTTAGTTATTTTTTTTCATTGTCTAATATTTGTTTTATTTTAGCTTTATTTCCATTAAGAATTTTTTTTTTTTAAGTTTTATGTAATAATAATAACCCTGACAGTAAATGTAATTTATGAATATACATCTCTTTTCAGTTATTCTGCTGGCTGCAAATTTAGAATATAGTCAGCTCACAACCTGATAATACAGCTAATCATTGAACTCTCTATTCAAAGGAATACCTGGAAAACCTGTTAGCAACCAGTTTTTTTGGCACTCGTCACATATTAGAATGAGATCAGATGCAGGCACCCGTACTGTTCTATAACAGCATTTCTTTGAGGATGACTGAGACGTACCTACAGGAGGTGAGATAACTGACACACCGAATCCCACACGCTGATAACTAAAATTGCTTAATCTCCATTTTAATCCTCATGAGCTGCCACCTCTAGGTCTCTGGTTTCTCTTTCTGTCTATCTGTTTCTCTTTCTCTGTCCCTCCCCCTCTTTCCCATTTGCTCTCTGTCTTTCTCTCTCTATCTATATAATCAGCACACAGAGTGCTGGATGTAGCATATATTCACACAGTGCAGCCATGCATAGAACTGCCCCCATTAACTGAATATGTACGAGGTCCAGTGTTCATACTGCCTCTAGCCATTAGACTGAAAATCATGTAAAAACATTTGACATGGAGCTTGAGAATAGCCACATTATGGAAAAAATGGAAAGAAGACAGAAGAATGAATCGCTGATTGAATTGAGTCATCATTTGAAATTCCCCTCTCTCTTTGTGAGTGTTTTGAACTGCGTAATTCTGACAAGTGGTGTCTAGACAGAGTATGTAGTGACTGTCTCAGAGTCCTAACAGAAACATTAGAAGTCATGAATCACTTCGGCACGCAGCAGTGCTTTATATGCACAACATATGGCTTACAGAACATTCAGAGGGGATTCTCTCTTCCTCTCCCACTCCTTCCTCCCCACTTCCTCTTTGCCTTCTCTTCTTATCCCTCACTTTCACTGTCTCATTTTTCTCTCTCTGCCTGTATGTCTCTGAAGCTCTCTTCGCCTGCTAAAAAAGACCAGTATATGCTGGGTTTTGGGTTACTGGTGTCTGGTATGGGATTGTAGTTGTGCTTTGTTGTGCTTATCAGGGCTTTTTAAAAAATGGATAGTTCAAGCAAAACATGAACTTTCTGTCACTGTCTACTCACTTTTACTGTAAAGAGCAAAATACGTTGTTTAGTATAATGTTTCAGCTGTATCTAAGAATAATAAAAAAATCATAATAATACAATATGTGTCTGTGCATTTGAGAGTAAATACATTTATAATTTTATAAAATGTTCAGATATTACATAAATTCTGTTCTTGTGAATTTGCGAGAAAATAAGTGAATTATGGATTATGGATAAATCAGCATATTAATATGATTTCTTAATGGTCATATGACACTGAAGAAAATTCAGATTTGTCATCACAGGAATAAAAGACATTTTAAAATATACTCAAATAGAAAGCAGTTATTTTAAGGTGTAATAATATTTCACAATGTTAATGTTTTTACTGTATTTTTATCAAATAAATGCAGCCGTAATGAGTGTAAGAGACTTAAAACAAAAGAAAAAAAAAATACATAAATAACAACAACAACAACAATAATACAACTTATACACCACTCCCATTTTTTGAATGGTACTTTACAAGTTCATGTTATGTGTCATGTTATGCAAAATATTAATCCAAAATATGAAAAGTTAAATACAATATATATATATTTTTAATTTTATTGTTAATTATTGTTGATATTGTTAAAAGTTTCTAAATGTAGATTCTATTTGATTGAATCAAGAAAAAAAAATGTCAGTGAGTTTAGATATATTTTTAGTTCATACACAAACACACACACAAACACACACACACACACACACACACACACACACACACACACACACACACACACACATACATATATATATTTTGACACCCATGTATGCTCTCAACAGGACTTCTTGAGCACTTGGAGCCCAGTAGAAAATCAGGATCAGGAGCTCTGTAATTGAATTCACCTGATTAGCATTCCAGCCCCCTCGAGGGTGCGGGACTCTCATGTATGGTTAGCATAATAAACAAGAAAATCTGAGACATGGGAATGCGGGAACCACTTCTTCCAAGCATACTGAATCAATTAATAACATGTAGAAGGAAACCCTGATTATGTGAGCAGAGAGCCAGGCCAGCGAGAGAGGAGACTGGATTCTGGGCCAAGGTGCTTATTATTAGTGATGGAGAGAGTGTGTTCATATAGTGTGTTTTTGGGTGTGCTTTGATCCCGTCTCTCCCTCGCACAGCTGCAGCTGTTAAGCTGGGCCCCGGAGGAATCCCACATAGACACCATTCACCTCTGCCAGGAGTGCACACCGCTGGTCAGCAACCCTAGTTGCTGGATCAAAGAGCAGAAGTATGTGGAGCTACCTCAACATGGACACACTTAAATGCACACACACCGTGTCCAGAAGTTTTCCATTGACATTCCGAAGTTCCCAGAATTCTCATGCTCCTCTTGTGTGTCTCATGGGTATGAGTTAAAAAAATCTCAATATTTTTCAGGCTTTGAAATGTATTGGCTCTGAAATGACTTTTTGGTCATTTTGCCCAAACAGCCTGTATCGTTAAAAGGATGGTTCACCCAATAATGAAAATTGTCATCATTTATGCACTCTCAAGTTCCAATCCTGTTTCTTTCTTCTGTTGAACACAAAATAAAATATTCTGAATAATATTGGTAACTAAACAGGTGACGGAAGCCATTGACTTATTGACATATTTTTTCCATGGCTACTGTCAACTGTTTGGTTACCAACATTCTTCAAAATATCTTCTTTTGTGCTCAAGAGAAGAGAGAAACACAGGTTTGGAACAACTTGAGGGTAAGTAAATGATGACAGAATTTTCATTTTTGGGTTCTATTTGAACGTATAGTTCCCTGTGAAGTGGACATCACAGGATATTCTGCCATGATTCCAGTTCGTAGCGAATGTATATGTTTCATTCAAAGTGCATTGAAGTGTGCAAGACGTGAATTTAAAGGTATTTATTTACAGAGGTAAATTATGTCATACCTGCCCATGTGTGAAGACGTTGCAAAGCGCAAAAATCCATGAATGAATGTTCCAAAGTGAGGTAAAACTTTAACACTGTGTAGGGACCATGTCAATGGGACCACAGTTTCATGCACAGAGCTCACTTCTAATGAGCTGATTATCTGAATTAGGTGTTGTTAATGAAGAGAGAACTATAAAAATATGCAGAGCTGGTGGGCCTCGAGGACTGGAATGTGAGAACCGCTGGTGTAGAGTAGCGTTTTGTTGTTTGTCGTTTGTCGTTTCTCTCCGATCACAATGCAGACATGGTTTTATGTTTACGCAACACAACAACAAAGCGATGCAACGCAATGCGTAAAAACACAGTATAAAGCATTAATATAACATAATCCGGAATTATGTCCCCATTGGATGCAACAAATGGCTCGTTTGTATGGGTTTTATTGTTTTTGTCTTGTAGCGCTGTTGTTCTGACCGGGACACACATAACGCTATGACAAGGGGCGTAAACATTTCCATCACACGCTTGAGGCATTCGGCCAATCACAAAGCACTGAAAAGCTGGCCAATCAGAGCACACATTGCTTTTAAGACTGATGACCAATGTTCCCCTCTAAACTGCGCAAGCGCTGCGCGGCGGCCGGCGCACTTCTTCCACCGCAGCCGCGCCGCGCAGAAGAAGCCGCGAATAAGTGGGCTCGCGCACACGCATAAATGGGAGTTGGGAAAGCCATTTGCGAAAGCGAATGAATTGCAATGCTCGGATAAACCGCTACAGAGTTGATATCACGATAGAGTTAGAAACCGGTGAATGTGGTTATTTGTTTCATAGAAAAGGAATGTGCGGCAAATGAGTCGCTGTAGAAACCGAATATTTTTTAATGGTTGCGTACGAAATAGCTCAAATCGTGCGCCGACGCAAACGCAATGACGTGAAATAAAACGTCATCATGTATTCTCAGAGACATTTACGTCACACACAGGAGTAGTTTACATAGCTATAGAAGAATGACGTTCACGTTTTTTTTTTTTATTTTAATATTTAACTTACAGATCTCAGTTTAAATGCTTCAGTTTCTATTCTATTGTATTCTATTCTATCAGTTTAAATGCTTCAGTTTCTATTCTATTCTATCAGTTTAAATGCTTCAGTTTCTATTCTATTCTATTCTATTCTATTCTTATCTATTCTATTCTATTCTATCAGTTTAAATGCTTCAGTTTGTTTTGATATTATTATATGATGTTAGGCCTATATTATAAACCTAATAAATAATTGACCTTGTTTTTAATGGAGTCTCTGCTCATCAAGGATGTATTTATTTTATCGAAAATACAGAAGAAAAAAAAAAAATACAGTAATATTGTGAAACATTATTGCAATTTCTAATATTGGCTTTCTGTTTTAATATACTTTAAAATATAATTTATTCCCGAGGAGCAAAGCTGAATTTTCAGCATCATTACTCAAGCCTTCAGTGTCATTATATCCTTCAGAATCATTCTAATATGCTGATTTACTATCAGTGTTGATCTGTTGTAATGCTTAATATTTTTACTTATTTTTTATTTTATTTTTATTTTTGGAACATGTGATACTTTTTTTCTTTGATTCTTAGATTAATAAAAAGTTAAAAAGAAAAGCATTTATTCAAAATAGAACTTTTTCTAAAAATATGTCTTTATTATCACTTTTTATCCATTTTAACACATTCTTACTTAATAAAAGTATTAATTTCTTTAAAAAAAGAAAAAAATTACTGACCACAAACTTTTTAAGTAGTGTATGTTTTTTTTATTTTTCCTGTAAACACAAAAATTTCTATTTTGAATAAACACTGTCCCTTTTAACTTTTTTTTTTTGATCAACGAATCCTCAAAAAAACATCACAAGTCCCCAAAAAATATTAAGCAGCACAACAGTTTTCCAGCACTGATAATAAATCAGCATAACCGTTGCCAGCATTTCTCAGAAGAATCTGTGACACTGAAGACTGGAGTAATGATGCTGAAAATTGCTTTGCTTCATAGCAATAAATTATATTTTAAAGTATATTAAAATAGAAAACTTTATTTTAAATTGCAATAATATTTCACAGTATTATTTTGTGAAATAATATTCAGTAAGTTTTATCAGGTAATCTAAAATGTACATCATTTAGTCACGGGTCAAATCAAATACAATAGCACATTATTAAAGTTAAAGTTACACACTTTTTTTGTGCGCGCTGTTACAGGTCTGGTATAAACGATGTTTTTTGCACAGGTGGCCGAAATGTCCGCCCAATAGAGAAAAGTTTTGAACTCAGCAAGAAAAAAAATTAGAGGGAACATTGCCCATGACCTTTGCATTTCAGAAAGGCGTGGCATAGAGGAGAGAAAAATAATGTACACAGTATATGGAAAATAATGTGTTTTTTGAACCTTAAACTGCATAAACAACATTTCATTACACCAAATACACAAATAATATTCTTTTTAGCAGCATCATATTCACCCCTTTAAGTCTTGCCCTCTTTCTCTAATGCTGTCTAGTTAACTTGCTTGTTCGATTTTTCTTTTTTTCTTCTCATCATTTTCCCTTTTTTTTCCCCATTCCTTCATTTCTCTCAGCCCTCCCTGGTTACTATTACCGTACATATTAAACGCGTTTGCCCTCCAAGCACATCGTCAAGATCTCATTGCAAATGAGCTTCATAAAACTCAGCCCATATTTCATATCACTTTTGAATGGCGAACAATGGCTTTTTATAGTGATGTCTGAGGTAATGCTCATTGAAGGGTTATTGCCTAATGATGTGTGGCCCGGTGGCATGACAACCTTCCTGGACCACCCACATTTTGTGGTTTGGTTGAATAATAAAGCATTACATTAATTTGGTTAGTTAATTAAGAAATGGCAAATGAAAAATACCAAAGCCCCCATGAATCCCCATGCAGCCTTTTTGAAGAGCATGGCAGGCTATCTTTAGAGGTCAACCTTGCTTTTCCAGTCTGTACCTGAAGAAGGCACATATTTGCTATGCTTTGTTTCCCTTTGTATCTCTCTCTTGCTCTGATTACAACTACAGTGTTTGATTTGCAATTTAAGCCCCAATCATGATACAATCAGCTCTGATGAAAGCCATTGAGTCTCGGCTCATTGTTGTTACATGCTGTTTTAGTAATGCTTTATCACCCACGATTACCTTCCTGGGGTCTAAACTCCCACACATTCACGCACGCTTATTGAGTTCCATTTGCACCGCCTGTTCAAAATCGAATGACGTTGGCAATTCTGATGCTTAAAGCAAAAAAACTGCTTCATATTGTAGTTCTGCCTTTCAAAGCCAACATGATCCACGATGACCTTGTCTTCTATGTTTGTCTTGGCAGTAATGTAATTTAGAGCACAGGAATATGAATGCAGTGAAAGGCCCTTGTTGACACCTCAATCTGAACTGCAGCACACAGAGAGTCAACAGCAGGGTCCCGTTCATCATACGTCGCTAACTCTGTTAGCTGGATTTGATTGTTGATGATTTGGCATGATCTTGGATAGTTTGGTTCTTTCGAAACTCATCCCGGAGTTGCTGTCATAGCAACAGGTCCGTAAACTTAAACCTGCTCAGGAGCAGGCTTATTTCATGTAAACAGGATTAGATTGCATCTTTTTAAGCAAATCTGTCCGCTACCACCGCTACTTTATTACAAGAGCATCCTGCTGATATAATAATTTAAAATAATAATAATTAAAAAATTAATTTAAAGAGAATATAATAGCGTTATGTAGTCTTTAACACAGCCCGCCTTACTCACTGAAAGATTTATTTGTCATAAAATAATTACTTCATAATGCTATGAAGTCTTACACACATGCTATACAGATAATGTATAGTCCATGCATTTAATTTGAGTGTGATGACAGCTATTATGGGAGTGGGCTTGATGGAGCGCAGGAGATGCAGATGACCCTTAAGAAACTTTAATTAATGCTGTCACGTAACAAATCTAAATATAAAATTAAATTAATTGCTAATTACTAAATTGAAATAAAAATGTAAAGCCTGTACAAATATAAATATATAAATAATTGGGAATCATGTAAGTTTGTAAGTTAGTTTTCTTGCGTCTCTGCAGGTTCCGTCCAGCCCTGAATCTCCTGAGTCTCCACTGGTTCGCCCGGCTCAAGTCCTCCTGTGTTCCCTCCCAGCCTCCCTCTCCCAGCTTCTCTTAAACCAGCCAGTTCCTCAGCTCCATCTCCACTGGTGCTTATCAGTCCTCAGCTCACCCTCAGTCAGCGCCATCTGGAGGATCCCCTGTCTCCGCTTCCAGCCCTCGAGTACTGGACTCCACCTCGGTCCTTGACCCATCGGCTCCACCATGGTCCGTCATCCCACCAGCTCCACCCGGCTTCCTCGTCCCTCTGGCTCCGCCTTGGTCATTTCGTCTACCATCCGCTGAGTATTGCCTCAGGACTCCGCTCCTCTGGCTGCACCTCGTCGCTCCATCCCTCTGGCTCTGTCAGGCTCCTCCTTCCCTCCGGCTCCACCTCCATCCTCAGTCACTCTTCCAGAGCCTCACTGCCGCCTCGGTCACCTGAACCTTCTGCTCCGCCTTGGCCCTCCAGATCATCGGTGTCACCCTGGCTCTGCAGCTGCTCTGCTCCATCCTGGGCTCCTACTCCACCGGCATCATCTCTGTCAGTCGGCCCCCTGGTGTTGTTGGCCCTATCTCCACCATGGCTCCTCCTGCCATCGACTCCACTGTGGGCCGCTATCCTGGCTGGCCTCTGGATCTCCACCTGGCTCCTCCTGCTCCTGGCTCCTCCCTCCATCTACTCTGCCCTGGCCCTATGAACTATGCCCCTTACCGATTGCCTGCCCCTCACCTGCCTCACGCCTCGCTGAATCCCCTCCCTCCACTGTTGGACAGTTTTTCAGAACGAGGACATGCCGTTCTGGGAGTGGGCGAAAACATACACACGTTTTTCTTTCTTTTTTTATTTGTTTCTCCGCCCCCCCAATCCTGCCTAGTTAGTTTCCTGTTTCTGTTCTTCTTGATTACATTCTCAGTATTTAAAGCCTGTGCTCTCCATTATTCCTTTGTCCGCTATAGATGTTTCTTCATTTGGATTTGTTTGGTTGTGCCCATTCTCTCCTGTGGATTATTAAAAGAACCCTTTTGATTATACTTTTTTGTGCGCTTTGTTTTGCACACCAGACCGTGACAGTTTGAGTTTTTATAGTTTGTTTTTGGAGATTTGTGAACGTCTGAGTCTTTCAACACGCTCACGTCTTGTTGAGTCTGCAGCGAAACTAAAAGTAAAAAGATTTAGACCGTTTTTAAATGGGTCAGATTATAATTCATAATGACACTCTCTAATACTAACTTTGTCTTCAGTGAGTCCACCAGGAGGACTATAGCAAGGTCATCTTTAGGTCAACTATGGTAATGACAGAGCAACAAATATAAAAAAAAATATACAAAAATTAAACTAAAATAGAAATGTAAATAGCAAAGAACCTTGCAAAAACACCTCGAAGTACCTCTATCGTCCCCTTGAGTACACTGCAAAAAATGTTAATTTTAACATGTATTTTTGTTTAATTTTAGTTTAAATATCTAAAAAGTTCATTCAGAAGCAACAAAGCATATAGATGCAGTCACATTTGCCTTTGTGCTTAGAGATTCTACAGGCAAAATGAAGTTATTTCAACAGGAATCCAGAGAATGGAAATTATGCATGAGGTAGCCATGCCCCAAGCAGATTTCACATCGGATTACAGTTTGCTGGACATTAAACATGAATTTGCTGTGTTTACCAGTATAAAACTGCTTAGTTTGGAAGTGTCCTCTGAGTAAGTGGTGCTTAATGCATTATTAACAATGGACGATGGACTTTTTTTCTGCGCACCTTATAATTGCATTGGGCTTTTAAATAATGAGTAATTTTGTCACACGAGTGATTCTGTCACTTCTTTTAAGTAAAAATTCACTACTATTCAACATAGAACCTAAATGTAATATCTTATTTAGCACTGGTTTGCAAGTAAATTTGATTAAGCAGTTTTGGATATTTGTACTGAAAGACAAGTCAAAAACTAATTAAGAAATAATTTTCCTCCAAGTACTGAGGTTTGTTACAGGACTAAAAATATTCAAAATATCCCCTCAAAACACATACAAAAAATACACACATACACACCCTTTTGCATGCTGGCTTTTGAATTAAATGTTTATCATTAGCATACAGAAGCTTTTGCAGCACCCTATTCTGTGGCAATGCATTATAAATGGACACTTTACAGTTTCAGCATTCATCTTTGCTATATTGTGCTGTTCATCAGCTGTGTTTGTAAGAGGCTGGCTGGATGGATCATAGAACAGAACAAGAACTTTTGAACACCATCAGCACTGACAAAGCAAACGTCTATTTATCGGTTTCTTATCTTAAACAGCTCTCAGCGCCATTCAATGTCTGAGGTTGTTTTAAGTCACCTTCACCTTCTGACATAGGATACACTTCAGCAGGAGACATAACATCCCTCTGTTCAGTTTACAGATTCCTGTTAATGAATCCAAGCAGTCATTCACTGGGCAAACTGAAGACTCTATAGAAGTTTGAGGTGCTCTCTGGTTAGCTAATGGTGTTCGTCGAGGGCTATTCATTCACTGCTTTCTTGGCCTTGCACCATCTTGTCAGTTTGGCTGAGGATTGTCTCCCGCTTTCAAACAAAATCAAAAGGCCTGAAAGCCAAATGGTTTGTTAGCTGTATGTCGAAGCGATACTACTCTGCACCCCTCATTTAGATGGTCAAGGGATCTGACAAAAAGCATGCGTGAAGCCCGTATAAGCATTAGAGCTTCCCGGTTTGGCTCACTCTCCACACCCTTAGCTCTCTTCACACTGCTCCAAATGAATGGACGGCTCTGATGTGATCTGTGCTGTTAGCTGGGAAATGGGAATGCAGAATGGCCATTATAAGAGTGAAGAACTGTAGAAAGAAGAAAGAAAGAAGAGAGAGATGAATCTAGTCTGCTTGCACTGGAAGATGAACGTATTATGAATAATGCCTCTATTTTCCCATCCAATTCCCAATTCCATCTCTCAGCCCATTGTCACAGTCGTCCCATTACTGCTTCAGTTTTCATCCCTGAATTTGATATTGGGCAATTGATCTCATATTTATTTAAAATAAGATTATGTTAACATATTTCTTTTCTCTCCAGCCGCATTAAATGAGAGGAAATTATTCAGAAAGTCCAATGTGTTCATTCACAGCCTCATTTGAGTAATAAAATAACACTTTTAAACCACAAAGTATTAGTCAGGATGTTTTCATTATTTGTGAAAAGTTTGTGTTTTTAATTCTTGTCAGCATGTGTATGAACGTTTAGAAGCTGTGTATTCTTACAGATGTCATGTTCAGGGTTATTATAGTTAACTAAAACTACTTAAAATAAAATGAATGTGAACTGAAATAAAGTGAAATATTTAAAAATTTATTATTTGAGCTAGTTGACAGTGTTTGTTACATTCATAATTATTCTGATTTAACTTATGTTCTCTTTCAATCTTTTTTCGACATACCGCTTTTGTGTGCATCTTTTCATACAATTATAATAACCCATCTCCTGAAATATCTGATGACTCATGACTGAGTCCAGATGGGTGATATGAAGTGCTACAAGATGGCTGATAGCACTGTAGCCATTTATCTCACTCTCATTTTAATTCTTGCTTATGTTTCATTCCTCCATTTTTCTTTTCCCTGCTACTTTGCATGATGAAGAAATCCCAATGTGGCATAATGTAAGACATAATCACTTTATCTGGAGCTGGTTTCAGACAAGAACATGTCCACTTTCCTCTGCCATTTCAACAAGGACAGCTGGCACAGCTTCAAAAGATAATTTTACTCCAGAGAATAGAGGAGAAAGAGAGAGAGAGAGAGAGAGAGAGAGAGAGAGAGAGAGAGAGAGAGAGAGAGAAAGAGAGATGCATGTATGCATGCCCTGCCAATCAGTTCAGCTTCTCTTTTACATGCCATAAAGAGCAGCACATCAACACAGATTCCTACGCCAGCCATCTCTGTTCCAAATGGATGTGTTTGTGAGGAAATTAATAGGTCTTCTTTTCCATTAAGTGTATCGGAGGAATTAGTAGTTTCAGCATAGCCACTGCAAACCATGTTATATAAAAGTTCCATCTCTAATGCATTTAACCCCCCACCCCCCACCATCAGATGGTAATAATTTTTAACAGATGAGGCCTAAACTTCGGAGAAAGGCAGATGTCATGCTTTCTGGAATTTACATTTCTGGGTCTAGTTCAACTGTCTGAAACTGGAGTCAACAGCCAAATGAAGCACTCTCTGTCTCTCTCTTTCTCTCTCTTTCTCTCTCTCTCTCTAGTTTTTTGTATGTCTGAACAATTATACAATTTTTCTTTGTCCTCCAGATGGTTGATGGGTTTTTCATTGCCACTGAACTGTCTCAGCTTTGTTTAATGATAGCGCAGATGTTATTGCTCCATTCTGTAACTCATCTCTATTGTCTTGTTTTCTTCATTTTAGTGCTGTCATCACTGTATGCTAAAACGTAGTAGTCATCTCTGTAGTTAGAATATATGTTCACTGCCTCAATTTGAATAGATGGTTATCATTTACTCACCCTCATGTCATTACAAACCTGTAGGGCTTGCTGTGAAGCACAAAAGAAGAAATGTGGAAGACTGCACTGGCCATTCTTTTACATATAATGAGAGCTCAGGTCATGTTTTTAAGCTTTCTAAAGGGACTGCATTTGACTGGATGCAGATGATGAAAGGAAACATTTTGAATAAACAACAATTAAAAAAAAAAAGTTCCTTTTACAAAGCTTCAAAAGAGCTGTATGGACCACTTTATTAAAGTTTTTATTCTTTTCTTTTTAAATTAATTATGATAAAAGTGAACATTTCATGCCCTTTCAAGCAAACCAGTGATATTTTAATATTATTTATACATTATTGTAATATTTATTTATTTTTCAGTGTTATTTTACTTTCAGTCATTTTGTTATGTGCTTTTGAAATTTTTCTTTTCTTTTTAATCTTTCTGTATAGCTTTAATTTATTTTTATTTCAGTTTAGTTTTAGTAACTGACTACATCAATTTATCTGTTTTAGTTATTTGCCTAGGCAACATTTTTATTTTTTGTTTGATTAAGTTGATTTTTTTTTCTTCTAATATTTATATTATATTAATATTTCATTTCAGCTTAATTTAAAATACAAATACAAGTTAACAGCACTGATGCAATCTTGTTCATGGGTTGCTTACTAAGTTGGTAGAAAGATAGGAGAAATTACTTTAACGTTCAAAAAAAATAAATAATAATAATAAATAAATAAATAAAAATGACAGCACCTTTAATCATGAGATTGCTGCATTTATGCCCTGCATCTTACAAGATGACTAACATAGGTTTTTCAGATATACTATAGAAGCTAATCTCACAGTTTAGGCCAGAAAATTCTATGGTGTGAAAGATTCAGAAGTTCTAACTGATATAACAATTCACTAACAGTTCAGATGCTCTCCTCAATTCCCTACTAGTTTATCAAAAGTTACTTGTTCTCTCCCAGTGCTACCAAACAGTATGCTAATAGTTCTCCTTACAAACTGGGTCACCTTCATCCGTCAGTAAGCGTACCTCTCAGTCACCACTTATAGAGATCAGTACCTCTCTGCACTAAGTGTGCAGGGCGGGACTGTCAGCGACATCTGACAGATGCAGCGTTTCGTTGCGCAGCTGCGACATGTCGCATGGTTTTCATCGTGTGATCAAAGCCACGTGATGAGTTCTGGTGTCAGGCCACAGCATCCCATGGTCTCTACACTGAGACAGGAGGAGCGCAGGGAGTTTTTTGTGCCATCACATTTTTCATGTCAGGCTGCAGCCCAGCTGATGCTTTGGATTGATTCACAGTACGATGTGTTTGGCACTATTGATGTTTAATTGAACTTGTCGGGAGTTTCTAGGAAGCCCTAGAAACTCAACTAGTGACTAAGACCACCATGAGACTGTCACATAAGATCATCAGCTAAAACAGCTCAAACATGTCCCACCTCACTGTAGCAGCAGCGACAGTGTCTGGATAATGTGGAAGGCAGTCATTTGTAAGAATCAGAGTGATGATGCCTACACTAATTTACTTGCAGGATGCACTGAACTGTTCATTGTGTGATTTGCTAATGACCATTATGAACAGCTGTATTAATACGGCTTGGAAAAGAACTGAGTGTTGATATGAAGAATACAATGTCAACTCTGAAGTCTCAGTGTCAACTCTAAAATAAGTGTTTTTTTTTTTTTTTTTTTTTTTACTAAGTGAGATAAACTAGTTTAATACTGCATTGTTAACTCATTTTAATGTATTTTTAAATATAATTAAAACCCAGAAAATGTGTGTGTGGGGGGGGTCACATTATTATTATTTTTTTTATTTTTTACATATTAATATATTATAAATAGCATAAATAATATGAATCCAAAATGTACATTAAAAAATATCATCAATATATTGCATATTTGGAGACAGAATTGTACTGTAAGTCTCTTTGGCTACATTCAAACATGTCTTCATTAGAAAATTATTCATGCATATAGCAAGTAGTTTTACAATTCTGAAAATGCAAAACATTTTCTGTTACTCAATAGTTCAATAGTAGCCTATTTATTTTTATTTATATATATATATATATATATATATATATATATATATATATATATATATATATATATATATATATATCTTTATGTAAGTAGTGTTTGTGTATATTTATGTCTGCTTTTAAAAGCTACAGTAAGTAGTCTGTGTGTGTTTTCTCTGTGATAGTTGTCTGCAGGCAAGTTGAGATGCCTTGGAGGTGGCACTGAGGACCCTTAGAGCTCCGGCAGATGAGAAGGAGGCCAAGCAGTTACGGTTAAAGGTAAACGTAATCTGTCACCAGCTCTGTCAGCTCTGACCACTTCTAACAACATTAAATGGGGGGATCTGATCTCTGTCTGATCTCTAAACTGTATCTGTAACTGATATATATTTTTCATTTTATTTATTTAATTTTTAAATCCTAAGCTATATGTTTGCTTTGAGATATGACAGCAAACTTTAAAAACTGATTTATTTATTTTTTTCTCACAGTGGTTATCAGGTGAATGTCTCGACATTCAGTAAATATGTTTACACTGTCACATGCATCCCGATGATATCAGTAAATTTTTGCCTTTGCATTTTTGCATTCTGCTGTCACATCAGGAAGGCGGCAGACACATATGATAGTGATTCCACCCTGTAGCTCACTTGTAATTGATTACTGTATTACATCTCACCCCATGTTACAGCACTCCCTGGATCTTGTGTGCATATGCAAAAGAGTTAATGAGCCGCAAGGTCACGGTGCTGCCCTCTATGGGGCCATCCTTCATGTTGCCTTCACTGTTCCTCGCCTTCTCTGATTGGCTGGGAGGATTCATGAGGCTTGTATTGCATTTCATCACTGTTAATGTACCAAGAGTTAATGAACTTCTCTTTTTCGCTTGCTATATCACTCAGGCCATCCACAGTCACTCTTCTAATCAGCAAGTACTTCTTAATCAGCTATGAGGTTGTCTGGAGGTGGACGAGTGAGTACCTAATTCTGAAAGACGTTGTCCACGTATGCCTTTTACATTAATGTACATAAAACACTTCACTCATTCCTTCAGTTGCAGCTAACAAGCTATTATTTTTAGTCTGACCCTGCCCTCTCTTAAAGGGATAGATCTCCCCCAAAATGAAAAGTCTGTCATCTTTTACTCACTCTCATGTCATTTCAAACCTGTATGACTAATGTGGTAAGTACTGTATTAGTACTGTAGCTTCGGTCTGGATGAGCGATGTCAGGATGAGAAGTGTCACATAATGTGTTTTTTATCTTGAATAAATATGGGTTGCGTTAGTCTAGTGAATTTTAACAATTTAAAAGCTTTTTTATACTTTCTGAGAAAGTATAAATAAACATTAAAGTATTTTAAAAATATTATTTCATATTAGAAAAGTAAAAAATATATAAACATCAATTATATATATATATATGTATATATATATAATAATATATATAACCATATATAATATATATATATATATATATACATACATACACACACACACACATACACACACACACACACACACACACACACACAGGCATAAATGAATCAATGGTTCTGTGAAGAACCTTTAACATCAATGAAACATTTCCAATGCTAAAAAGTTCTTTATAGTGGAAGAAATGATGATTAAAATGTTCTTCACACAAATAAAATTATGACATCACAGGCTTCCTCATCTGTCTCTCCATCAAAAAAGAAGCCACATTCATAAATAATGACCAGCCGTAGCTCCGGATGAAATAAAGACCAATAAAATTCCAAACTAATACTTCACAGCTTCTGTCGAGCATCATTAATCAACGACAGCTCCTCTGTTAGTTTCATTAAGAGAATAGAAGGTTAAAATGAGTGATGTGATGAGATAGAAAACCTGCCTCCAGCCGTGGACCTACCTAAAGCCTGACCCCTCATTAGGACTCATGAACTGCCCTCTGTGCATGCTTAATGGCCGCCTTGGTTTGTATTCAAACCCCACTCGTTTGCTATTTTGCGTTTCAAGTGCATCGCCTGCTGACAGTCAGTTTAATGATGTAGTTTGACAGCTAGATGAATAGTTCCCCTGTCTATTTTATTAATTGACAAAACCGTATTAATATAAATCTGTCGATCCAATGTGGATAAATGCATATATAATAATCTAAACTGAGCCGATAAGGGCAGTTGAAGGAGACGCCTGCCTTTCTTTTTCTTTTTTTCATTACTTGTGGTTCACATATTCAACTTGTATGAGTGTGTATACGTGAGCTGAGATAAGTCACATTATTTGCATGGGTGTCAGTCTTGGAATCATATATCAGTATAATATCATTATGCAATTTTAAAATCTCAATCCTGCCACTTCCATAAGAGCGCTGGGAAAGGCAGTCAGCATGACGTGAGGTTGTTATTAGATGTCTTTAAGGCTTGTCCTGTTGTCAGACTATATATCCAGAGATTCATTCATTTTTTATATCTATGCAAATGAAAACTCCTATATTTGAGTACCGCCTTAAATTAGCTGCTAAATTTAGCCTCTAATCGGCACCTTTATTGGAGCCAATGCATTATGGATGAGACACTCAGGGCGTCCAGATCTGACCGTATACGTTGGTGTCCTAGTGGTCATCTCTAAGGTGTCTCAGCTGGCCTATTCAAAACAAGGGCAGCTGGTGTACTCCGAAATTACACTTTGCTGTATTGTTTTATATTGGAAATTCTTGGAAAACAAAACAATTACCGCACAAATAATAGAATCATGCAAATGTGATGTCACTGCAACATATTTAGAAATGCCTTGTTGAAAAATATCCCATGTAAATATGTTGAAATGGACAAATTGCTACATCCCATAATGGTATTTGTGAATCGTGAAGTTTAATAGTCGCTGATTAGAGTGACAGCATGTGTTAGGGAACCGTTCCGAAACAGATGGCCGTGTATGAAAGCTCATCTCGTCTCTCGCCCTCCCCTAACAGCTGCCACCACCGGCACACGCCTGCAACAATTTGTCAACAGTCAGCAAAACACTAAATCAAGCTGCAATTATCTGCTCTTAATTAGCAAACGGAAAACGATTACAAGCGTGGATTACTCCAAACACAACACCAGATGCTCTGACATCAGAAGGCATCAACCGCCCAATAATCCCGTCAAGTTGTCAACAGATCACAGGCTAATTAGCGAAATTACAGGGCCGCTGATTAGGATTTGGAAATGGAGAGACATGTGGTGAGGTTAAGCGGCTTCGGTCAGGATGAGCAACCATCATGGATGAGAAGTGTCAACTATAGTGTTTTATATCTTGAATAATGGGTTGTGTGAAAGTCTAGTGAATTGTAGCCTTTAATTTTAATGCCTTCTGAGATTTTTGTGTAAAGCTTTTTATGTTGAATCATAATCACGAGTATGATTAAACATAAAATTTTTTTTTAATACATGTTAGGCCATCAATTATTTATTTATTGATTTATTTATTTTATATGATTATTTATATGATTTTTTTTTTTTCTTTTTTTTTTTTTTTTTTAACTTGCTGAATTTCCTAAAAAAATAATGCGTGTGTGTGTGCGTGTTTGTGTACTGTACTTTTTTTTCTTTTTTCTTTTTTTACATTATAAGAAAATAATAAATTATGCATTAACAAAAAAACAATAATCAAAAAGAGACACTATGTATCAGTGTGTGTGTGTGTGTGTGTGTGTGTGTGTGTGTGTGTGTGTGTGTGTGTGTGTGTGTGAATTACCATTTACATTTTTAGTTTCCAAAAATAGGTTTGGCCAGCTGGCCCTGGTACCACAAAGAAACAAGTTTTCATGGCCTGTATCATTTTTCCTACTTAATAACAGTGAACATATTTTGTAGCTTTTTGTGTAGCCAATACTTCAGCCACAATTTGGCTTTCAAAAATAAACCTACTCTGAGAAATATTTGCTCGTATAAAAAGTGCTAAACAGCTGTCATATATCTCAGTCATGGCATACCGTATATATAGCAGGCCATGTTTATGAATTAAGCAGGGTATTAACATTTTGTGTGTATGTGTATGCCCCATGTTTCTGGTGAATTTTTGCCTCCATGAAGTACTGCACTTTACTTTTGCACAAAGGAAAAAGGGTTTCAATTAGAAAACTATTTGACAAGATAGACCAGAGGGATCTTTCAGGCTCAACTTGTTTATTAATGGTTGGCACGCAAAGCCAGGAAGACGATGACTAACTTGGCTTTCAAAATGCTTTGCTGTCCTAAAAAACAGCTCAGACGTACAGCTGTAATACATCAGAATTAACGCAAACTCCTTCCCATTCTAGAATGCCAAAGACGGAAAGCAGAGAAGGTACAATTAGTACTTTATTAGATGAAACTTCATATAGTTAAAAATATGTCTGGCAGAAATTTGGCAGACATTAAATATTTGGCTGGTGAAAGCTTGGAGCAGCATCTAGTTTTGGTCTTCTAATTCTTGTCTGAAAATCAAGCACAAGGTTTTTTTTTTTCTTTTTTTTCTAGTTTTCCCTAGACATGCAATTGGTTTGCTAGGAAATAGGGTCTCATTACTGTGGACATGGCAAGGCCTATGTTATTGCAATCTTTATTAAGAAAAGCTCTAGTTGATCTTGTTGTTGTTTTTTTTTCCACGGACATGCGAAGCGTGGTCTTTAATATCAATTGATTAGCTGCAGTCTGATGAAAATTACCAGACAACATTTGTTAAATAGGACTGTTATGACTTGTCAAACAGAATCTTATTCTTTCAAAAAAAAAAAAAAAAGAAAAGAAAATCTTCATAATTGGCATCTTGCATCTTGGCTTTCTTCCTTCTCATTTTTGTAAGTTTTTTTATCACTAATAGGATATAAAGTTTGTGTGGGGGATATGGAATTCATTATGAATGAGATACAAATGCAACTCAAGCATGATGGTCCCATTCCTGTTCATTGCTCTTTACTGAGATAAGATGAAAGACTTGAGTTACTCAGTACAAGGAAATTAAGATTAGAAGTACTTTAATAGGCAATGTAGGCCGAGCTTTACAATGGCATTCATAAAACACAAAAGTATTTAAAAAGTTGCATGCTAATGCGCCCCTTCACTGTACAAGATCATTTGGGCATAAAATGGGCTGTTTGGAAGTCTGGAATAGAAGGTTATGTTATGCTCAGTGTTCTGTAGACGATTAATTAGATGGCCAACTCCTTTCAAAAGATTCAGAGACAACAGAGAGAAGTCATGTTTAAAGCATTTTAATGGATAGTACATTTAAGAGACTCAAGCCCCAACAGTTTTCAGTGTTATGAGGCCTCTTATGAAATCTCCATGTTTATTAGTAGGGCTTGCTTAGGCGAGCATCACTATTATTATTGCTCATACTTAAAGTTAGGGATTTAAACAAACCCCTAACTCTTTTTTTTTTTTTTTGTTCTGTGGACTTTAGTGGTACCTTAAATCATGCATCACAACTTGTGATGTTCTAAGTGATCACACCTACAATTTTCACCTGGTAGACAACAAAACTTGAAGAACAAAAATCTTATAAACTTGCATTAAATATGGGGCCAAAGCTAAATAGGGAGCAGATTATCATAGAGACTTGGCAATAGGCTCATTTTGGCCTTAAGGTACATTCAGCAAAATTCTGTGGACAAAATGGTCCGCTGTTTTTCACAGCTCACACGTCCTGAAGCTTTTTGTTGGTCAGTACCAACAGAACTATATTTCTTCTGTCATGTCGACTTTTCCTAAACAGGGTCTTGTTATAAGAATGATGCATTTTGTCTGAAAGCCTTAACAAAGATGTGTTTTCCTCCTCAGCAATGCATTTGATGGCCCCGTTGGCTTCATTTCTCTCTCATGTATGGGAGTCAGCATGATAATCTGGTTGCCTGTAACTTCAGTCAAATTGAAGATGTTCCATCAAAGCTGTAATCCGATATGAAGGCCGTTAGAGTTCACAGACAGGTATGTTGCAAAGGCCTCAGAGCTCTTTAGGATGATGATGGTAACGCGGATGTGTAGGCTGCTCTGGTGCACATGCAACTAAATCCATTTCCCTTGCGAACAGTTGATAGCACAGCTGAACACTTTAGCAATGCCATTTCGCCCTTAATGCCAAACTGCAGTTCAAAAACCTTTAAAGGCAGTAGATGAAACTCCTTTTTCACAAAGAAACGCTCTCAGTCTTCCTGACAAAGCCCACATGACCCAGCATGAGAGCAGTTCCTGTCTTAACTAGCAGGTGAAGTCACTCGGCCCGCCGTGAGTCCGGCCATCAGAGCAGCAAGCCTGCTGTCTGATTTCAAATCCATGAAAGACATCCACTTGAAGAAAAAAAAAAAACAGTTAAAAGCTGTCTCACTTTCTCAGATAAATGCCAGATGCCCAAAAAGAAAAAAAAAAAAAAAAAGAGAGAGAAGGAATCTTATCAGAAGTAAAAATGTGACATTTCCCATTTAGGTTTCTCTTTTGATAGACATAAAATGTTTATGTTCACCATGCTGAGATTTTGAAAAGAAAATGAACTTAAATCTCACATTATAGCAACGCTGCAATGAAAAACATTAAATTGGGAAATTATAATGTGCCGTCTTATCTAAACAGGCTATGTAGATTAGTAATTTATGCTCATGGATTGCTGTTAGAGGCAGATTAAATGCTTCATTTTTTCAGGTACTTTAAAAGTAAAATTTATGTCTGTGCAGTGTTCATTTGTTAATGGAAGTACACTTTTTTATGCTTGGTTCATTTCAGAGGTCTGAGAGTCAGAAATCTAACTTGTATATGAACGTTCCAAATGAACTCAGACCCTTATATAATAATAATAATAATAATAATAATAATAATAATAATAATTTGTTTTATATATATATATATATATATATATATATATATATATATATATATATATAATTAATATTTGTTGTTGTTATATTACTCCGTTGTTATAAATATTTGTTGTTGTTATATTACTCCGTTGTTATAAAAAAAAAAAACACAAAAAAAAAAAAAAAAAATAAAAAAAAATAATAAACATATAAATAATATTTATCAGATTTTTCAGGGTTTCAAAAAAAAAATAATTCAGTGAATAAAAAATGGAGCAAGATGAGAGCTGAGCCAATTTTAAAGACAAGGAATAGTGTGAATTAAAAGAAAACTGGGTTATTTATTTATTTAAAAATAAATAAATACATAGACAGACAAATAAATAAATACCTAAATATTAAAAATAGAGCAAAATGAGATCTAAGCTCACTTTTAAGATGAGGAATATTGTGAATAAAAAAAAAAAACTGCCTTCTTTATCACTTGGTTACCACTTTAAGGTCTGACTTTGGTTCTCCGTATTGGAAGTTGTTGTAAGCAGTGGCGGCTCGTGGGTTTTAAAATAGAGGAGGCACAGTAATTGTATTGGTCTGGGATCCCTGCCGATTGTTATTATTATTATTTGCTTAACCACTTTAAAATGGCTTTTTGGTTGTTTTTAGTCAGAAAACGTAAAGAAAACGACACACATACAACAAGATAATATAATTCCACTTACCTGGCCTATCAGCAAACATCCATCCCTTTTTAAAAGTCTGTGTTAAAAGTGAGCTGCCTGTTAAGCCGACTGCTGTAGCCTATATCCAGCTTAGGCGTGTTTTCCTTTTTTAATTTTTTTTTATATATACTGTTTGAATGACAGCTAGGTAAATCTATTGGCAATCAAACATTCAATATTGCTGCTCATCATAAGTACTTGGTGCATTATCAGTGCAGCGTGAGACGTTCAAACTAATTTACGTCTCTATGATGATTGGTGGATATCAGAAGGGAGGCTAGCCTCCTCTATGAGGTATATTTTCTCAACACTCCTCAGCACTGAAAGTGAACACTCGATGCTGATTGGCTAATTTTATTTTAATTCCCCTTCTCTATCACCTAGCGGTTGTAATTGCATCAGTAGATTCGGCACATTCGCGATAGAAAAGCAGCACTTTCCAAATTCAGTAACATGTTATGGTATAACAGATGTGAAATTACAAACAAAAAAAATACACATTCTGAGACATGAACTGAAATGAATTGTGAATTTTATTAAAATTAAATAGTCCTACTCCCATTTTCACCTCAAAATTTTGCCTCCCCCGACGAGCCGCCACTGGTTGTAAGGGATCCCCTGAATTTTCCCTTCTCCCTAAGGGATATAACATCTTCCTGGTTGTTGTGTGATGCACTGTCTCAGCATTAGCTGATGTGTCTAATGAGGTCTGTGAAGTGCTCAGGTGAATCCGGTACTGTTGGACCCTTCATCTCTCCCCACTGCAGCCCTACTTCGAGTCCAGTGTCAGTGACTGATAACTGTGGACAGCTCTCAACAGAACAGGAGGTAATTACAGCAGCCAGAGAGAGAGAGAGAGAGAGAGAGCGAGGGAGTAGATAGAGGCAAAAAGGGAAAGTGGAAGTAGGAGTCTTGTGAAATATTCTCATTACAGGTCATCTCGGTAATTACCTGACACCTACAGACGGAGTTGCCTCTTAATCAAAAGAATGAATCATTACTGATATTGATTCAAACTAAGATGTTTGAAGTAATGACCACATTAAGTCAGTCCAAAAAAAAAAAAAAAATTCTCAGTAATTTTCAGCAACTTCCCCTAGCCATCGTTCCTGTTCTAAATAATAATGGAATGTCTTACTTCATTCCAGTGTAATGGCAGGAAAATGAGCATGGCAGCTGCGACTAAATTGCCCCTGTCTAATCTGCATAGATTGCAGGGCAAGAATAAAGTCAGACAGGATTTGATTCCTAATTTCTGCACTCTCTATTCATAACAGCCCATAAATCACGTCCTTTTATGAATGAAATGAGCTAGATTCAATGCAGTTACAACCAAAAATATCATATTGTTGACTGCCTAAGATCAATCAGTGTTTTTTTCCCTGTTTATACTTTAGTGATTAGGCCTGGAATTAAATTATAGTGTATATTCAGTGACAGCACTGGCACTGGATGCTTCCTGAAAACCAAAGTTCATACAAATATATCTATATCGATATCTGGTTAACTCACAACTTTTAATTGAACACAGCCTGTCAAAAATTCATGAGTAATTGGATGTCACCTTCATCCCCCACCCCCGTTTCTTTGTGAGTGGCTGGTGTCATACAGATGTGAGACATTCCCTGTGGTACACGAGGCCAATCGGTCTCCTCTCATTGCTTATTTCCACCTCAATGTGGAAAATGACACCTAACAAGGTTAGTTAGTCAGGGGAAAGACCTGTGCCTCTTTATAGACCTGGGTTAATATTTGAGAATGTCATTAGCTGTTGTTTAATTATGCAAAGCTGAGAAACATTCACTTGAACTCTTGAATGCAAAGTTAATTACTTAGGAAGGGTCATGGGGTAATTAATTAACATGCCTTGTGGGAGAAAGCGTTGAGTATAATCAGTTGTTTAGCATGTCATAAAAAGTATGAGCTGATCAAACCTTGTCCAGACTGAGAAGAATTATGCAGATGAGACCTACGTACGATTATACTTCACAAACCGCCAACCATTCACTGATGGCCACTATATTGATTACTGTTAGATGGGCTTGTAATCACAGCTCTCCCAGGCCATTTGATTAGATGGATAACCTCTAGATTGCAAATTAAGTTTTTGATGAGAGGCCATAATTTGATGGGCATAATCGCAGTGTGAGAATAATGCACCTGCAGTACCAACAGATTATTGTCTCAGATCTTTGATTAGAAGAGGAGCATATATGTCTCATTATGTCTTAATGCAGCTGTCCCCTGTATCTATAGCTATAAGCATGCCTGAAGAATCATTTCTAGAAATGCTAAAACTGGATCAGTCTGGTTTGAGCCCCCCCACCCCCATTTTATGGTCTTTTGCCTTAGGTTAGAAAGGGGTCTGTCTGCATGTGGGTTTCCTCTGAACGCATCATATAGACCATTTGTCTATTTGCAGTTTCATTTTGGATATGTTTTTAGTTATTAATGCAAGGTTCCAGATTCAACACAAGTTCAGATGACAGCATTGTGCAAAATCAGCTACCACAGTAATTTAATTTATTAAAATGTATTATGTTGCTGTTGTTGCTGCTGCCACCAATGTTTTTTAAAATATATTTTTTGCAAATTCCAGCTATGTTTTTTGTTGAAGCACATTAATTCATTATAGTTTTTATTAATGCAGTAAAACCCTGTTCTTAATTTTAGCTGTAAAGTCATATATATATTGCACTGTTGCAAAAAATTATAATTCAAATAAATGTTGTTCTTTTGAATTTTCTATTCATGAAATAATGACATGTTGTTTTCATGTATTTTCATGCCCAGGACAATTCTTTAATTAGCATTCATGCTCAAAAATTAGCATTATGAGAATTATATCAAAGTTAGGAATATTTCAAATTCATTTATTTAGTCAAAGACACTGGGACCTATTTTAACGATCTAAGCGCATGGTCTAAAGCGCACGACAATCCACTTTTGCTAGTTTAATGACGGGAAAACTGTCTGCGCGCTGGGTGTATGATAGGGCCCTCTGTCTGAATCTTGAGTTCAGTGGCACTGCTCTGTATTTTTGTCAGATGTTCACAGTATAATTTGTTCTACCAGGATGGTTTATTGCCACTCAGAGTGCCATATCAAAGACTTGTCAGTGTTGTCTAAGAAGTGATTGTCTAATCACGTTTGGAGGCTATTATTTGTTTAGTTTCATGGTTCACGCTAGAAATCAGCTGTAAATTAACAGCTCTAATCTTTTAAATTGGTCATTTTCATGTGAAAATTGCACCATTATATCATGTCATGAATTCATACCAAACAAAACACGAACAAGAAAACAGATTATATATCCCATTTGCATTTTCAAAGCCTTATGTGTGAAACCAGCCATGAAAAATGTTCCTGTGGCATAATGGCTGCCGATTAATGGCTCCTAAATGTCATGCATGTTTACTCCGACATGTTTGGAACCGTTGTTCCCTCCAAGCGCTATGTCTAGCTATGAATGGCAAGTTTTGTCGGAGGTTGATCAACAACTCGATGAAGCGAAGCAGCAGTGTTGCAATTTTCATTAAGTGCCCTGTGCAGTTTTGTTGAGCATGATCAACACGTGCCCGAAATATTCACAGGCGAGCCGCTGCGCTCCAGGCGGGCTGAGGCTTGTATAAATATTGCCTTGTTAGCTTCAGTGTATTCTGACATGCATAAACACACTGTGTGCTTAATTAGACCAAATGTGTTATAATTCCATAAACAGTGTAGGTAACAAGGAGCCGGTGCGTGTTCATGCAGCTGTGCAGCTGAAGTAACCAGAAGAACAGGAAGCTGGAGAAGGAGAGAAGTCTACAACACAGCTGGAACAGCAGCTTTTAGTAGGCAGTGCACAATGCTCGATCTCACCCTTCATTCTACTTTCCCATGAGCCATCACACCCACCCCAGTTACACTCGGATTTGACCTGCCACCACGTAGAAGAAGAGAGAGAAATGTTGCACCTTATCACTGAACACAGCCTCCTGGAACCAGAAACGAGCTCTTGACACAACTGTGGGAAAGATTTCTGACATGCAAAGTGTGATGTGACCTGTCCATGAAGTGACCCAAATGATTCAGAACCTGATTCAGGTATACTGTACCTTTAAGAGCATCCTTATGACCTTTAAATATTCACAACCTTGAGAAACTGAATTAATACTGCTGTATCAATAGGAAAGGAGAAAGAAAACTGAAGGGGAATTAGAAAGGTAAAGGAGAAGGAAGTGAAAAAGTATATAGTGGAAAACTGGCCTCTTAAAGCAATGGATATTAACAGTTTTGACACCAAGGTCCCTCACTGAAGACAACAATATTTTGAAGGCCCCAAGAGTTTTTTCCAGTTGTTTTTTTATTTACAGCAGCAAGTTTTTTTTTTTTTCAATCCTTTTTGGATGAGACTATTTTTTTTCACCCAGTGTCTGTGGTTTTGTGCAACATGTATGATATATATCTTTTTATTAATTTTTTTTTCATTTTTTTGTGCAGAATTTTTCCAAGCAGTGGTTTCGAGAGTGAACTCACAGGTGGACCCTGAACATCATGTGAGTTTATATAAGTGGCTGCTTATAATAAATCTAACTATGTATTTTACCTGACAGTGTTATTAAAAAGGCTGCCTTAGAAGTTTCCGTGATTTGCCTTGCCTTAATTTTATTATTGGTCTGCTGTCCACTTTAAAAGGTGCAGTATGTGGAAGATTAATGTGCAAACTGTAACTCAGGTTAGTCAAAAATGTATATTCATAAAATATATAAAAATTCCAATTAAATTATAAGAATTTATTCATTTACATGAATTTTCCAGGTTTACAAATCGCATTTTTCACATTCATGAAGCTATCTCATATATCCAGGTTTTTCAAGACAGTGGGAACAGTTAACTGGGATGTACATCAGAAACAAATAACAAAACACAAAAGAATATGCAGGGCCGGGGTTTATGCTGACCCTCTTTCCCAAATGATTGGATAAGTCTAGCATACATAACCAGAGAGAAGTTGTTTTCACCTGAAGGTGTAGTAATGACATTTTGACTGAACATAGCAAACTAAATTAAACTAAACTAAAATAAATTGAACTAAACTAAACTAAAATAAAATAAAATAAAATAAAATAAAATAAACATGCATTTATAAAATAGATCAGGTGAATTTTCATTTTATGCCAACTTTACAAAATATTTTTTGTAGTTTTTATTTGCTTATTCATTTTGATTGTTTTGTCTTATTTCAGTTAATTTCAACTCATTTTGAAACCCTCTTAGAGGTTTACTGAGCCTCCCTGGTTGAGAACCACAGTTTTAAAGGAAAAGTGTACCCATAATAAACATTCTGTCATTGTTTATTTATGATGAATGGACTTGACTTATGGTGCTTTTTTGTCCTTTTTGGAGCCTGAGAGCCTCTGGTCACGATATACTTTCAGTGTATAGAAAGAGATACTTTATAGAAAATCATACCGGTTCCTAATTGTCAACAGAAATACATATTTTTTCTCCATTTATTGACAGTCCTGTGTTTGTATTTCAAGCTGTAAAATATGTACACATGTGCCATGGAGTGTTTTGTTCATGTTGAAGTTTTGGTAGTTAGTAGGTAAGGTGTATATTTTTGCATGTGTGCACTGCAGCCCGGGTCTGAGGCCATATATTTTACTGAGAAAATGAGCTCTCATCTGTGCCTAGTGATTCTCCTCATAAATAAGCAAAGGGATGATTCACCCTTTGCCTGCACTGTGCATGTTAATAATACATTGTTATTTTGGGCCAGTTTGTTGCCACCATGGCTGACCAATTTCTTTTCGTTTGCTTGGAAAACCTTTTCCTGTTTAATGAAGACTCCAGCAGTTGATTGCCATAGATATAAATTATGATATGCACTCTACGTGGTTTTGTGTCTGTGTTAATACAAAATCTTTTCAAGACTTTATGTGTCTTTGTTGAGATAATAAAAAAATGTAATAATTTTTATGTTATAACCATGTTGCCTTTGGTTGCCAGGGTGTTGAGTTGTTTCCATTTTAATGCAGTATCAATGTGCTGAGAATGTTTTCACAAATGTAATGTGTATTTATGTTATGGTGTTCAGTTGTTTGTCTGTGCAGAAGGGTCTGTGTTCCATAATGCACTAAAGATGTTAAGGTGTATGGGTGGTTTTGCCAGTGTTGTTCTCTTAAAGCTTGTTACTCTACCCCAAAATGTTTATATGCAGTACTGGGTGGTTGCTGCAGTATGTTTTCAGCACATTTCTACGAGGCTTGACATTTCTACTGTATGTAGACCCGCAGTTGGGACGGGTTCGGTGCCTTGCTCAAAGGCACACCAGTAAGATGTGGTAGTGGGCAGCCATTTATGGCCCGAGACTTGAAACCTTGCACAACCTGTGGTAATAGGGTTAAAACCCACAACCTTAGGTTAGGAGTCAAACTCTCTAACCATTAGGCCGACTTCCCCCGGCATAGGCATAGGCGGCATACGCTCTCCTCTATAACACCCTCCACAAAAATATATTTTTATATTTACACGTGTTCAAACCTGATTCCAAAAAAGTTGGGACACAAAAAATTAAGAATAAAAACAGAATGCAATGATGTGGACGTTTCAAATTTCAATATTTTATTCAGAATACAACACAGACAGATCACATGTTTAAACTGAGAAAATGTATCATTTTAAGGGAAAAATAAGTTGATTTTAAATTTCATGGCATCAACACATCTCAAAAAAGTTGGGATAAGGCCATGTTTACCACTGTGTGGCATCCCCTCTTCTTTTTATGACAGTCTGCAAACGTCTGGGGACTGAGGAGACAAGTCCTATTCAAGTTTAGGAATAGGAATGTTGTCCCATTCTTGTCTAATACAGGCTTCTAGTTGCTCAACTGTCTTAGGTCTTCTTTGTCGCATCTTCTTCTTTATGATGCGCCAAATGTTTTCTATGGGTGAAAGATCTGGATATTTCAGTACCTGGATCAGTACCCGTAATTGATCCTTCTTGTTGGAAAAATGCGGTCTTCCATGAAAGTTGTGAATTGCCAAATGTTGTTCTAGAACTCATACTTTTCAGCATTGACCCCATGTGTACCATCAGAGATGCAGGCTTCTGAAGATGAGCACTGAACTGAGCACTGATAACAACTTGGGTTGTCCTTGTCCTCTTTAGTCCGGATGACATGGCGTCCCAGTTTTCCAAAAAGAACTTCAAATTTTGATTCGTCTGACCACAGAACAGTTTTCCACTTTCCCACAGTCCATTTTAAATGAGACTTGGCCCAGAGAAAATGCATGCGCTTCTGCATCATGTTTAGATATGGCTTCTTTTTTTGACCTATAGAGTTTTAGCCGGCAACGGCGAATGGCACGGTGGATTGTGTTCACCGACAATGTTTTTCTGGAAGTATTCCTGAGCCCATGTTGTGATCTCCATTACAGTAGCATTCCTGTATGTGATGCAGCGCTGTCTAAGGGCCCGAAGATCACGGGCATCCAGTATGGTTTTCTGGCCTTGACCCTTACGCACAGAGATTGTATCCAGATTCTCTGAATCTTTGGATGTTATTATGCACTGTAGATGATGATAACTTCAAACTCTTTGCAATTTTTCTCTGAGAAACTCCTTTCTGATATTGCTCCACTATTTTTCACCGCAGCATTGGGGTAATTGGTAATCCTCTGCCAATCCTGACTTCTGAGAGACACTGCCACACGGAGAGGCTCTTTTTATACCCAATCATGTTGCCAACTGACCTACTGTAATAAGTAGCAAATTGGTCCTCCAGCTGTTCCTTATATGTACATTTAACTTTTCCGGCCTCTTATTGCTACCTGTCCCAACTTTTTTGGAATGTATAGCTCTCATGAAACCCAAAATATAGGGGAAGTATAGGGGGAAGTTGTGGCCTAATGGTTAGATACTTGGACTCGTAATCCAAAGTCACCATACTTGGCTGTATGTCACATCACTTTCACTTTTCAAAATGAGCCAATATTTTGCATGACATTTCAAAATTTCAACATTTGATATGTTATCTATATTCTATTGTGAATAAAATATAAGTTTACGAGATTTGTAAATTATTCCATTCCTTTTTTACTCACAATTTGTACAGTGTCCCAACTTTTTTGGAATCGGGTTTGTATTTACGCTTTGCTTTGAAAGAAAACAGAAGAGCGTACGATACCTGCATATTGCTCAGATTTAACAAAATGGCGCTACGCTGATTTGGAGAGACACAGAGGAGAGGAATTGTTGAATAAAGTCATTATTTTTGTTTTCTTCGTGTACAAAAAGTATTCTCGTCGCTTCATAACATTACGGTTGAATCACTGATGGCAGATGGTCTATTCTGATGATGCTTTTCATACTTTCCTGGACCTTGACAGTGTTACTTACTTGGCAGTCTATGGGACAGTCTCAAGCCAAAATATCTTAAATTGTGTTCCGAAGATGAACAAAGCTTTTACGGGTTTGGAACGACATGGGGGTAAGTGATTAATGACAACATGTTTTTTTCAGCACATTGTTATGCAGTGTCAGGGTGCTGCTATGCAGTTGCTAGGGTGTTCTGGGTGGTTGCCAAGGTGTTGCAATGCAGTTGCTGTAGGGTTTCTGAGTTTGTTCTAGGATGTTTTGGGTTTTTGCTAGGGTGTTGCTATAAACAAACTTATTTCTATTTATTTACATACATTCATTTTTTTTTCTGCATGGTGTTTAGCACATTGCCAAGTGGTTGCTAGGCTGTTTTGGGTGGTAGCTAGGGTGTTGCTTTTTAGACCCTTAGGTCTTCTGGGTGGTTGATATTCAGTTGTTCTGCATGGTGTTTAGCACATTGTCAAGTGGTTGCTAGGGTGTTCTGGGTGTTGCTGGGATGTTGCTATGCAGCATCTTAAGACTTTTGGGTGGTTGTTATAGTATGCAGTTGTTCAGAGTATTTTCCGCACATTTCTGTTGTTACACAAACAGTACAGGATAACATATATAAATTAAAAATTTAAGGTTAGAGGTTTGTTCAAGTCCATAACTCTAAGAATGTGAAACACAAATCAAGTAATACCAAAAACTAATAAAAATTTAATATAATTTTGTTGTTATTTAAAAACCTTGCTGTATTTACAGCAGGCATAAAAAACAAACATGCTGATGCTTGTGATTTATATGTTTCTGCATCTAATGAAAACAGCTGATTGCTCTTCCGTTTGATAATCCAGTGAACGTCTGTACCCCACAATCTATTTTTTAGTCTTTCACTGTCACTCACATAAGGTTGCATATAGACAACCTTAAGTAGAAATGTGGCTTGAATGTTGGTGAATTCAATGGAATAAATAATAGAAAAAAAGCAAAAGAAAAAAAAACTGAAAAGGACTAGGCTCCGTTGGTTAAACAAATAGACCTTTAAAACTGCTCTTTGAAATGGCCCTTCTGTGAAGAAAAGAAGCCGTTTCACTGTGTTAATGAGGGACTGTTTGGAGATGCAGGACTCTTAGTGTGGCATTCACTCTCATCCGCAAGAGGCGAAGCAACATTAACCAACTGATTTTTTATTTTTTATTTTTTTTTTGTAACCCAAGGATTATACATTTTAATGAGGGAAGTCATGGCTTGTTAGTGGTATTAGTCATTTGCAATGTCACAGTTAAAAATACTCCTTTTTAATGCATGCACACACATCTTAGCCTCACATCCATGGCAAAGTCATTAAAAATAAAACCACAGGCTTTTAAGATTCCAAGCCAAAGCCAAAAGTACTGGGAAGAAAGAGTCTCTTGGAAACAATGGTGTGGACTCATCATTTGTTGTTGTTTAAACCCGATGAGGGTTTCTAAGGTTAAGCTAGCTTTTGATGTGTTTTTTAACTCATTTTAGCTTAGCAGGGGGATTAATTTTGCCCTCTTCCCGCCTCAAAAAAACCCTCTCGAACATAAGTTCTTATTTTCAACATAGCGAGCACTTTTTATTAAAAGAAAAAAATGAGACCAGTATCATCTCCTCCCCGACTTCCTGCTATAATTTGAGTTAATGAAGATGTGGTCGTAGTGCGTGTGGTCCTCTGGAAAAATGATGGTACCGTGAAAATATTGCCATGCAGTACTTTTATCCCTCCCAAAATTAGCTTTTTTTTTCTCTCTCTCTACACAAACTGTGGGAGCCCTCTCCAGCCAGGGATGTTGACAATTACCCATGAGATTATGGTGCATTATTTTATTTCAGCATTGTAAATGAAAATAACTCCGGAACATTCATGCTATACGTGCAAGCAAATGCATTACACACGTGTTCATTTTCTCACCTTGAACTCGATTGTTTTAAATAACGTTAAGACGAGAAGGCTTGAAGTTTGGCCCTAAATTTCTGCTCTGTTTCAGCAAAGTAACCGTATGGTCTCTTACCAATGACAGGCATTCAGGAGAAGCATCGAACCAGCTGTGTGTTTGTGTGAGGGAAATTTCCACAGACATAAAGGAGTCGGAATTCATCATGACAGACCATAGCTCTGTGTTGCATTCAAGAACACCCACACTTTTATTTTTGCCCTTTTTTCATTTTATCTCTTTATCAATCTCTCAATCTCTCTGTCAAAATGAACTGGCTATTTTTACTGTGTCAAACTCAAAATAGGTTTATTGTAGAGTTTTTATTTATTTATTATTAATTTTTAGCTTTTAATTTTAGTTTTCACTCTAACATTGTTAATTTTAGCTTCATTGTTTACTTTTTTTTCAATTTCAGTTGTGGTGTTTATTATAGTTTTGTAAAGTTAACGCACTAAAGGATATAATTTAAACATGTTTAACAGCATTTCAAAATGTTTATATTTCTTAGCATAGTCTAGATTTATTACTACGTAGAGGCATTTTCATGTTTAATATGTGTTGTAAAGCTTTCAGCTTTTAAATATACACAGTACCATGCATCTAAAATTCATTCATTATTTGTATTTTTTAGTTATGTTAGTTTTTGTTTTTATTTCAGTTAATGACAGTTGTTTTATGCTAACTTTTAGGACTATTAAAAGTTCTAATTTATTATTTTTTTATTTCATTTTTATTTTCTCTTAATGATGGCAAAATTCATTTTTAGCAGATACATGCATTTGAAATTTACTGTCTTTCTATTCTGGAAGCATTTTTTAAATACTATAGTCAAATTACTGGTGTCAATATGCCGGATCTTGTTACTGTAATTAAATGCAAAATGCTTTCATTGAATGTAATTTAGTTTGTTAAATCAGTAGGAAATGAAAACGGATCTTAAAAATAAACTTGTCCGTTAAAGGAACATTATAGGTATTGGCGAGCAGAACCTGAGCAGCACTTGTTAAATTGGCTTTTTAAGATTGAAAGGAGAAAAGGCAGACAGATGCAGGGCATATGCACCTGATTGGACTGTAAATGAGGGTTGATAGATGTCTGTCTGGGCCACGCTGAGCTTAGATTGGGCCACTCTATGCTGATTACCAACTGCAGCTTTATGATATCTGAATGTGAACTTGTATGCAGGGTCATGGTCTGCGCTCATTTTCAGACAAAGAATCATGCATGTGGAACCCTAACTAGTCCTGATTAGTGAAGAGACGCAGAGGAGAAATGTAAAACCACTCCACAACCCTGCCTAGGTCACAGCTGCCCTTTGGCACCCATTGCCCTTTGAGCCCGAATGTTCTGTGTGATCCAATGTCAAGATCAAGCTCATTTAAACGATGTATAGAAATCAGCATCTACATATAAGGAAGAATGCACTCCACTGTTAGGTGAGGCCCATTGAGAGCATTTTAACTCCTGAATTCCCCAGGCTTCTACAAGATCCTCTTCACCCCTGTTAGCCAGAGTGGGATGCAAAGGGTTAATCCTGAAAGAGAGGTGACCTTTATTCTTCCTAGCTCAGTCCTCTCTTTTTTATCAAGCCTCTCCAAAGGGACTCATCATATGTGAGGCTCTTTGGAGGGAGAGAGGAGAGCATTGTCCTTATCACCTCCTCCCAGAAAGTGGGGAGTAATAGGACTTTGTAAGGAGAAATGAAGCCAGGCCCGATGGTAGCTGATTAAAAATTGACTCTGCCACATCAAAGAGAAGTTGAAGGTGAAAATGATGATCACTTCCCTCTCTCAGGGACCCACCACCATTTCTTTTATTCAACCTTGAAAGATTCCCACTGAATGAGGAAATCTCCCCCGAGCCCACTCATTGGAGATGGAACCTGACGAATGAGGATCAGTGAGCACTTCATTCTCCATATTAGAAAAATCATATAATTCAATTTTTTAGCTAATGACATCTTAGCACAGGGGTGTTTTGTTATCAGTGTTGAGGAATTAATCTAGCCTTGAGTCCATGTGCACACTGTAGTCTAATTGCTTTGCTAAAGGAGGGGAACTGTGGGGACATATTTTTATGCATATGTGGCTGGGATGTGCAAAAGTACAGATTTTAAAAACCGAATGCAAGTCATGCAGTGCAGTTCCTTTCTATTTGAGAAAGATTAATAGACAAATGTGTTCTAATAGCATATTTTAGTTCAGGAATACAATCTGCCACTAATGGATTCATTAATTGTGTTTTTTTTTTAGCCAAATTCAACATAAATGGCCAATTCTCACTAAACTTTTTAAGGCTGGTCTTCCATCATTATAATCACCATATTGATGCCTCTATGAAAAAGGTGATTGGCTCTTTCAACCATCAGTACCATATTTTACCATTACATTTTTTCCCATTAATATGCAATGAAACAGTTCATGCCCATATATATATATTTAATTATTATTATTATTATTATTATTTTATTCAATGCAAGGATGCATTGAACTGATCAAAACTGACAGCGAAGACATTTATAGTTGTTATAGCTGTATTGCTGTTATTTTGAACGTTCCATCCATTAAAGAATCTTGGGGAAAAAATGAATTGCAGTTTCCACAGAAATATTAAGCAGCACTGTTTCTAACATTAATTATAATAATAAATGTATCTGGAGCACCAAAGCACCATATTAGAATCACATTTGAAGTATCATGTGTCACTGAAGGCTGAATGTCTGCTAAAAATTCAGCTTCTCTATTACAGGAGTAAATTATATTTTAAATATATATATAATAAGTTCTTACTTTTTTTGACTGTATTCTTCATAAAAACAAAAATTCAAAAATCTTATCAAACCCAAACTTTCATATGTATATATGTGTGTGTGTATATATGCATTAGTATTTGTCTTTATTGGACAGGACAGTTTAAAAAGAGACAGGAAGCAGTCTAGGGGAGAGGCGAGTGGGGAACGGGATCAGTAAAGGACCTCTGGCCAGAGCCTAAACTCAGGAGTGCCAAGGCTTTTGCTCAGACAATATGGACAATATGTGAGTATTTAAGCATGTCACAAGCTTCATTTGAGGTATAAAAAATACAGATCCAATTTATAATGCCTCCCCTTAACCTATGCTGTATAGTGAGTGTTACATGAGAAGCCATTGGGTGCAACTCGGTGTTCATTGTTCAATCATTAGCATATATAGTATAAAAATCAATGCCAGTGTAATCTCTTCCAGTGAATGACCAAATGAAGGTGTCACATGAGGTCAGAAGCTCCCAGTGGCAAGCTGATGTGTGTGGTGTCAGAATTTGACAACAGTAAGGGAGCTTGTGTGCGTACGCAGTGAATCAAGCTGATCCGTAATGGAGGATGACTTATCTAAGCAAAATGCTAAAATACCATCTGACAGGCTCACAATAACAGAAGCATCACTCAGCCACACCAAATCTGGAATGTATTTAAAACAACACCAAAAGCTTAATTTATGGGCCGTTTGACCTTAATAATATTGTTTTTTAATTATGATTACTAAAACCAACTGTTTATAGCACCGCTAAGAAGCATATACTGCCCTATATTCAGACGTTTATCTCAAAGATTGCTTTAAGTCACGGTTTATGATTTATATACTGTATACATTACAATTCAAAAGTTTGGGGTCAGTAAGGTTTTATTATTATTATTTTAAAGTCCCTTTTGCTCACAATGCTGTAAAATAGTAATATTGTGAAATAATATTAAAATGTATTACATGCAAATTATCATTAAGTTATTTATATGATGGAAAATCTGCATTTTCTTCAGCTATTAGGCATCTTCATTGTCACATGATCCTTCAGAAATCAATCTTATATATTGTTTTGATGTTCAAAATACATTTATTTTCAATGATAAAAATATTTTATATTTTAATATTTTTAATATGCTTAATATGTTTTTGTGGAAACTGTGAAACAGAAATAGAAATAGAAATGTTGAATAGAAAGCATAGGGTAAATGTCACTGTCACTTTTGATCAATTTAATGCATTTTTTGTTGAATAAAAGGTTTAATTTTTTTCAAAAAAAATATTATTGACCCGAAACATTTGAAATGGTAATGTATATATAAGATGACATTTCTTAGAGATTAGAGTTTCTCAACCAATTGTTCAATAGATTTTTATTTGATTTTTTCCCCTGAACATTCTGAAGATTTGCATTATGTTGAAATATTTAAATCACAAGACAACATTGCAGTAAATTAAGCAAAATGTGTGTGTGTGTGTGTGTGTGTGTGTGTGTGTGCGCGTGTGTGTGTGTGCTTGCGTTTGTGCATGTGTGTGTGTGTGTGTGTGCGTGCATACGTGCATGTGCGTGTGTGTGTGTGCGTGCGTGCATACGTGCATGTGCGTGCATGTGTGCAAGTCTATTATTAAGTTCATCAGAGTGTGTGTGTGTGTGTGTGTGTGTGTATGTGTGTGTGTGTGTTTTTTAAATACCTCTCTCTGTCATGTTTCTCTCTCACACCTTCTCTACAAGTCTATTATGAAGTTCAGCACAAAGAGATAAAACTATGGCCAAATTAGGCCAGTAAATTCCCTAAAGTTTTGCTGCCAAAGTGCCATGTATTTACAAATGCAATTACAGACTCTGTCATCCCCACTCCATTAAATGACAAGCAGCGCAATCCAGAATGACAGTGTGTAGAATTAAAATCAAACATGTATCTTTGAAATTTTGCCCCAATAAAGGCGTCTCTTGCTCCGGCAAAAAAAAATTCACACCTATTAACACAATATCTGTGAATACTCTCCCGCTCTATCACTGTAATGGAGCTGGGGACGTTCAAATATATTTAAAAGACAGGAGAGAGACAGTGAGAGAGAGAGTTCTCTAGGGAAGTCGAACCACAGCCCTGTGAGTTTGCCAGTAACAGTGGCCCTGTCATGGGTTTGTGAATTTCACAGTTTAGTGCTAATAGGCAGATTATGAAAAGAAACTAACCATGTCCACAAATCCCTTTACTTTTCTGCACTCTGTACTGCCAGTTTAAGCAAAAACTGTATATTAATTCATGTTTGTCATCAGAGTAAGTCCTTTAACCTATCAGTGATATCTATACATATGCATTATTTAAACATGGCCTCATTATGCATGCTTTACTTTAAGTAAATGTACTTTAGCATTAAGCAAATGAATTTACTGTTTGGTTGCATGGCTGTTTAAGACCATATCTGGGATAATCTTGCTCTCCCTCTCCTCATACCCGATAAAACAGTCCAACAACCACCCAAACTCCTCAATCTCTCTATCAGATGCTCGCAGGAGATGATAGCTAACACTCTGGCTCTTTGCACTGTCTAACCGAATATCAAACAGACTTTCTCCGGTGTGCGTACAGAAGCGTCTACCTTTTAGGACGACTAAGTTCATCTATGTACTGTAGGCTATTAGAGCGGACTGCAGTCAAATTGACTGTGACCCCCCAAGATCCGCCCCCCTCCCCCAAGTACATGTCTTCTCATTGTAGTGGTGAATAGAGCATTCAGGTGAAAAAATAAATGAGTTCATTTAGACAGCTCCATCAAAACAAGACCAAGATTACAGGGCCTAACTGAGAACTCCATCTCGAGCGGACAGAAGTTATCCAAGGAGCAAAGAGGTCCCTCATCCATTTCCATTTCATCAAGCCAACCTACTTCTCTATCTTCTCCCTCCATTTCCAGCCTGTTTTTCATAACATATGTTTCCTGCATGTTTAAGGTTCATGATAGCAGCAGTATAGACATCTCCATATGAATGTACACGGGTGGGGTGCGAAGAAGAGTGAATGATAAGAATTTAGTGGACCCTGCAGAAGCCCTCGGTGGTTTTTCCGCCACATATCAAAAAGGGCATTAGATTCTGGCATGCTTGAGAAGTTTGGCTTGGCGGGGTTCCAGGCCGTAATAGCCGGGGATATGTAGGTTCTGAATAAGGTGCACTTGTGCTGCCAGTCGAATGGGGGAATAGCGGTTTGCGCTGGCAGGGCGCCTGACCACAGACGCTGCAATTGTCCCCCCCACCCTCGTCTCCCCCTTTCCCCTCATCTTTCACATGGGTCGTGTTAAGCGCAAACGCAAGCATGCCAGGAAAGATCATTAGCTATTTAGATGGCCAAAGTCTTGGAGGAAAGATAAGTGCCAAAAGAAGGGAGGGGGCAATGAAAAGTTTGTTAGCCTCAGGCTTCTATGACTTATAATATCATTTTCTGGCATTTTGCCTTCTTTTTTTCTTCTCTAAACCCGATGCAACTGTCAGATTTCAAGAAGATGCGGCCAGTGTTTCTGCTAATTTTAATTGGCTCAGTAGGAATCATTTTCCATTGGGATTAGTGCAAGCTGTTCTAATATAAGCTAGATTGGTGCTTTTGTTCGTAACGTATGTGTGTGTGCTTCACTGTAGGACAGCTTTCAACACCTAAAGTGAGACAGGTAGAATTGGCGGAGCAAAAGCGTATTCTCATAATCCATCTGCCTGTAAGACTTAATTACGTCACTTTATGAAATAGTAATTAGGATAATGGCAACACATGCATGTAATATTGATTTTTTTAATAAAGAACATCATGTGCATGCTTACTATTTTCCTCGGAATAACTCTTAGATGTAGCATTTGCTTAACACTTAGCACTTGAATTGCCTCTCTGGTTGTGTAGCAACGGAATAATTCATTAAAACAAATTCCACATTATTACAAAGGCATCAAATGAAATGTGACCAGTACTAAAAGATGTAATGCATTGGTATAAAATATGCATGAAATTATGTAAATTATGGAAGTGGGGTGGAAAAAGACTTGCAGCTATACTTTGGGGTTTCTGACAGATCGCCGGGATTCAGGCAGGAGTGACAACTGGTTACTTTTGCTCTCGAAAATAGAGTGTAACCATCACATTGTCGTTGTACAGACAGCACCTACATACACAAGTGCGTTCTTCAGTCAAAATACTTGCACCAAGTAATTTCCTGTTTGTTTTTATCATTTTTCTAGGAAGAGCACACCATTGGGTGGGGGCTGAATCCATAATGTTTTCAGACGGCTTCCTCACTGCTCGTCTGTCTCGTGTCATTATCTCGATTTGGACATTTCACTTCATTTTAACAAATGGCCTCTGTCACAGCGCATTCGGGGTGCAGGAGAAGAGGCGTCCATTTTGGAATTTGATCAAAGAGAGCAGAATTGTGTTTGATAATGTTACACCCCTCTGAATTTTCAGTTCCCTGAGAGGCTCTGTTGTTCATTTTCAGTGTGGATGTTTAGTATGTGCATTTGGTTAAGATAGGACTGTCAATTCAGTGTGATTAATTATAGATAATAGCTTTACCATCATGGGCCCATTTTTTGCCCCTTGTTTCCATCTATCAACTTTTTGACGAAAATGTGAAATATGCAGAACATTATGAAAATATAAATTCTAGAAAAAGATTTAAAAATTATATATTAATTAAATTATATATATATATATATATATATATATATATATATATATGACTGTCATACTCATCAAATAGCATTTCTTTTTGTATTTAAAGTAATGCTGAATGATGATGAACAAATGCATTTGTTTGGCACAGTAATGTGACGTCTTTTTGAATTATCTTCATTTGGAGACTTGAGTGATGAATTATAATTTTTTTATGTTTAATTAATCTGCATGTAATGCAATTATTAAATTTTTAATTGATTGATAGAGTGAAAAAAAAATATGTGTCTTCATTTTGTAACTCTACATCACTTAAACACAGGCTTAGGTGTGCTGAGGTACTGGTGTGAGAGCAGGGGAGTGAGTTCTGAATATACTACAAAATATCCTAATCTGACATTTTTATTGCTGGTTAATGCAAAGGGATTTGCATGTTGGGATGAAATATCTTACTGTAACAATGGAGCGTTCACGTCAAAACCTAAACGTGAAGTACACGTTTCTCAATTGTCATTGTCTGCCATCTCCTCTCTCTCTCTCTCCTCTCTCCCTCTCTCTCTCTCTCTCTCTCTCTCTCTCTCTCTCTCTCTCTCATCTGCTGCCCTCTATTGGCATATAAATACAAGGGAAACACCAGCACAAAGAGCTCTGCATCAATTCAGTGCATATGGACAGCAATTTTTTTTGCATTTGAATTAAACACATTCCATATCTCAGATTAAACGCATTTCATTTTCTTTATTACCCTCCAGATTGGTTTGGTCATAAGAAATGGTAAACATTAAACATCCTGATAAAAAGCACATTACTGTAAATAGATTAAATATGAGAAATGTTGTTTGTTCACCAGAGTATCTTGATAAAAGGTATGACAACTCTCATATTATTTCATGTGCAGAGGGATAATAGTCACCATTAAAATCATTCTGAATCACAACCTCAACCTCTCTCTGACATATTACAGCTATTCACTATAATAGTTCACTGTTCCCATTCAAATCCACATTGTTTATTCATGAAACAAAATATGTTATTACATTTAGTGTTTTACAGATGTAAATCATCTGTGATCATTTAAATCAAGATATGTTGAACAGCCGTTTTCTGAAACTGTGACACGTGTTAAGTGTGTTGCATTGTGGGAATGAGAGTGGATCATGAGTGTTTGTGATTATATTCCATTTTGCTTCAGACTATGAACTGAAATGATAATTGAGGCTCTGGTGATTTAAGCCTTGTGGATGTGTTTATCTCAGCTTGAATATTAATTAAATACATTATTTCCTGCGACTTTTTTTTTTTTTTTATCTCTAATGGTGGAAGAAGACACTGGGAATCTGGAGAACATGCAGGGCTGTTAATTTGTATTTTAAAAACTGTAATATTTCAATTATGCATCCTTTATCAGAATATGACTTTGCTTAATTGAATCCTTAATGTGGAAACATCTTAAATTACATTCAGTTAAACAGAATTGTGTGTATTAGATGAACCATGTGAGGCGCAAAACCCTTTAGGAATAGATAGGGGCTATTTGGTTTTTAGGTAATTGTCTTTAAACCTGAAAAAAAAAAATATTTTATATATATATATATATATATATATATATATATATATATATATATATATATATATATATATATATATATATATATATAATTAATTAATTTATTATTTTGCTTGTAGTGTGGTATTAGCAGAAATTACCTATTGGAATAAAATTTATTTTAAAACGTGAAAAATAGCCACAGTCAAAGCCCAGAGGAAAGGAACAGCAGGCACAGGAAGGGATGAATCGAAAAATAGGAAGAGAATGCAAGAAATGATTGCACAAAGATAAGAATTATGCCAATAGCAGCAAAACCCGGTCGAGTGAACAGGATACAGTTTGTTTTTATTGGCCCGCTGTTGAGAGAACACGGCATAAACAGGGCAAGTGCATCGCCCACCATTTGAAGTAAAGACTAACATGCGCCTATGTGAACAGAGATAGATCAGCTTTTAACTTTTAACATTAAGGCTGTTGCTAATGTCAGTGCTTGTTTGGTTACACATTGCAGACAGGTAAATAGACTTACGACTAGAGGTTGAATAGCAAAAGCTCTTAAAGGTAAAAATGGCTGCCTTAAATAGCATTAGTCCTCTTTATTATACAAAGCACGTTCCCCATAAATATTTGCAAGTTTGGAAATCAGAATGAAAATATCCTGAGCCCTGTCACAATTCTCGAGGTCGGCATTAATTATCAAGCCAAATATCAGCTGTTTTAGATGGATTTTTCTGTCTCTGTCATCTGTCCTGGAAAATTACAGTACAGCTGACTGCTGTATATTGAGGAATTGTGTCATATACTGGCAATTTCCTGCCCATGTCAGACATTCTTTACTTTAATATGACTGCCATTGCTCTTAATAAAATGCTCTTCTCCATATAAATTGCTGCCATGTCCCAGAGTATGCTGTGCTCTGCTCAATACCCTCTTTAAATATTTACCTCTGTTGAATGACAATGGGAGTCGAGGAAAATAAGCCCCAAATTGTGAGTCCCTCACTGGTGCTTATAGTCTTAAGCAGCTGCGTGTAGAGCTTAGAGACACTGCGCAGCAGAAAATGGAATTCCTATCAGTTGATCAAAATGCAGCTGCAGCCACCGCATGTCTATAATTCACTGGCCTGCACCACAGGATTGTTCAAGGAATCCTAAATTAAGAGAGAGATTGAGATGCTGTCGGGAAAGCTGTTCCCCCTTTAAAAATCAGCCCTGAATGTCCATCAGAACCCGGGGTGGAAGGACGGTGGGCGAAACACTGGCATGTCACCATTAACACATCAGGGCCCAATAATGAAAGACAAATCAACACGCCTGAGAAATACAGACCTCTCTGTAAGAAGTGTGTGGTACAACTAAACAAAAATTAGAGCCCCAGCGCCAGTAACAGGTAACAACTGAAATAAATCAAATGCATTTCCTCGCTCATTTAGATCAATTGTTACTGCAGTCATCATGCTTAATGTTTCCCAGTAGATCATTCAAATGAGCTTTGGCGTTTAGGGCTTTTGCTGAATTCTAATCTACTATTCATTTGTCCTCAGGTTGGAAACACAAACTGCTTTATGGTGCTGCTTGTCTAACAGTCTCCGATTGCACTTAAAAACTTTGATTTACTAATGTCTGCTGCAATTAGTCTCGTATTAAAGGAAATCAGCTGTCAGCTCACATTTTAGAGATTTCTAGATACATTATTTGGACATCCTTCAAGGTGCTTTAGCACAAAAAAATGCTCCCAGGTACAACTGTGTTGCAAACAGAAGTGTTTATTCTGTTGTTTTATGTTGGCCTACCACAAGGAATTCTTGAATGGTCTTTAGTTATAGGCCATGCTTATTCAATTGATATTTTACGATTTTGAGATTATCACAACAATTAATAATAGGATGTGATTGATTAATTACTATTAACAAAACTGCAGAATGCAGATTTTTTTTTCTGTGTTCTTGAAAGAAGTCACCAAAGCTGCATTTATTTGATCAAAAGTACAAACCGTAAAAACTCTAATTTTGTGAAATATTTGTACAATTTAAAATTAATGTTTTCTATTTTTAAACATGTTAAAATATCATTTCCCTTGTCAGGGAAATACTCCAGGCAAAGAGGCTGCAGCACCCCCAGAGGCGGCTGACAAAGCTGCTGCGCCCCCAGAGGTGGCCAACGACGCTGCAGTGCCCTGCTCTTGGAGATGGAGGAGGGGGAAGAATGGGTCCGCCTCGCCACCCCTAGAGGTGGCCGAAGAGGCTGCAGTGCCTCCAGTGGTGGCCGACGAAGCTGCAGCGCCTCCGGTGGTGGCCGAAGAGGCTGCAGTGCCACACTCTTGGAAACGGAGAAGGAAGAGGAGGAAGGCTTCTTCTGTCCTTCAAGGCCCGGAGGCCGTCCCAGAGACTGGTGCCATCCCAGAGCCGCCCAAGCTTCTTGCCCTGCCGGCGCCACCCAAGCTCCTTGCCCTGCCGGCACCACCCAAGCTCTTAGCCCTGTCAGAGCCACCCTAGCTCCTTGCCCTGCCAGCTCCACCCAAGCTCCTTGCTCTGTCGTTGTGCCCAAGCTCCTTGCCCTGATGCCAGCTCCGCCCTTGATGAGTGCCCTGCCGGCTCCGCCCAAGCTCCTTGCTCTGCCGGCTCCCTCCTTGATACGGGCTCCACCCTTCCTGCCTACCAAGCTCCCAGCTCCGCCCTGGCCCCCTGTCAGGACTCCAGAAGTGCTGGAGTCTGCCTGGTCTGTCCCTCGCCCCCAACCCTTTCCCCTCCAACTACTCCCTCCCAGCCTCCCTGGTTTTTCCCTCCAGCTTCGCCCTGGCCCCCTGCCGGGACTCCTGGACTGTCTGAGCCTCCCTGGCTCAACCCTCCCGCCCCTCCCTGGACCCTTGTAAAGACTTCCTGGGCTGTTCCTTTGGCACAGGCTTGGTTCCCCTCCCTCCCCTCTTTGTCTCTGTGATTTGATATTCCTGTCTTGTGTTGTCTGTTGTTGTGTGGCGGTCTTGTTTTGTCATGTTTGTGTTGGTCTTGTGTTGTCATGTTATGTTCTTGTCTTGTTTTTGGTGTGCCTCATTAGGAACGCTGCGTGGCGTCCCTTTGGCGAGTGGGTAGTGTCATGGTTCTGTCACTTTGGTCTAGTTTATTCATGGTTTTGTGATGGAGCCCTGACACTCACATCTTGTCTTGTTTTCTTGTGAGTGCATGGCTTCGAGTTTGCTTGAGCCGTGCGCTCTCTTGTCTGCGTGCCTTGTTTCATGTTGGAGCATGGTGTTCAGATCCCGGCACCCATGTCTTGTTCAGATTCAGTTTCGGTTTGATGTCGGGTTTCGGACACTCGCGCTCCATGTCCTGTTTTGTTGTGGGAGCGTGTATTCTCGAGTTTGCTCTGGCCGTATGCTCTTCTGTCTTTGTGTCTTGTGTTGTTGAACACATCTCTTATTCTGAGTCCTTTCAATTTAACTTCTTGTGCCGTGAAGCAAGAAGCTTGTGTTTTTCATTGGCTGCGTGCTTTCATGTTGTCATGTATTGTGTGAATACTTGTGTCATTTGCCCTGTTCATGTCTTGTTTTTGTTCAAGCATTGATTGTTTTGCTGGCCATGTGCTTGTGTTTTTGTTTTGTGTTAGCACACGGCTTTTGTCTTTGTTTCCTGTGTGCCATGTGCTCTCATGTCAATCGTCTAACCCCACCCATCTTGTTACCTGATTACTGGTTAATTTGCCCCACCTGTGTTTCCCTCATTACCCTCCTAATTTTCTTTTGCAGTCCTGTGCGAGTTCGTCTTTCAATCCATTGCGAGTTCCTCGTTTCCTTAACTTACCTTGTCCCTTTCCTCCCCTCCCCTCCCCTCTCCTTTCCTGCCCTGCCCTGCCCTGCCCTGTTTCCTTTTTCCTTTCCTTTCCTTTCCTGCCCTGCCCTGCCCTGCCCTGCCCTGCCCTGCCCTGCCCTGCCCTGCCCAGCCCAGCCTTGCCAGTCGGTTTTCCCTATGGGGTAGTTTCTGTTTGTTTTGTTTTGTTTTGTTATTAATAAAAGCCCTAATTACTCCTGCAATTGAGTCCTTGCCTCATCAAATAAACAACATAACATACCTACTTTTTATATCATCTTCCATTTTATACACTCACACATATATACAAAAGATGGAAAACCTACATTTTCAAATATTTTTAGAAAATTATTTACTGATTTTTCGTAAAGCTAGTTTTTTAACAATGTCATCAGCGCCTTCAAATATCAGATATCATAACAGTCACTGAAATACTATATTGATCAACCACTAGTTTTAAACTCTATTATGCATAAAAAGATCATAAAAAATCATCAAATGGCAGTTTTATCAACACTGAAGCTCTTGCCACTATCATTTCAGTTGTGGATCTGTCCCATGGACTTTTGTTATGTGGGCAATTCTCAGCATCACCCTCTGCCGATTTTCCCAGATATGTAAGAGTGACTGACAAAGCAGCCTGATCCAGTCTCCTTTTACAAGTTTAGCATATTTACCGAGCTGTTTGAGAAGCTGAGCTATTTTCAGCAAGGATAATGGATGCTGCTATGCTGTGCAGAGTTTTAATGACTTTCCTGCACGTTAAAATAATCTGTCATTTCAATTAAAGCTCTGTTAGCTGCGTGATGTCTCCCCGCACCTCCCATACAGTGTCAGCACACTCCTTTTCTCCTCCGGTGGGAGTTCACTCAAAGCCCTCCCAAAAAACAAAGCGGAGTTTCAAGGGAAATTGTTTGACAGCAGCTTAAGAGCGAGTCAGGAATAACTTATAAGGTGAGGGCGCACACTCAATTTAAAGGGTCATTTCATTAAGATTACATTCCCTTCACTCAAAACACAGAGAGAGTGAGCAAACCTAAGGAGAGGAGAAGTTTTATGGATCACTGAACTTTTTTTGCTCTTACATTTAGAGTTTTTCTCACCAGATACACTGTCGAGGCCTCTTTGAAAAGCAGCAAGTACTTGATCAAGGATCCATCTTGTTTTCCTTTTGATAAACACATACATATAACATCAATGTTAGACCTGGCTATGATCAGATCTCAGGGGCCTCTCTTAAATGTATTTGAAAAGATGTTCATATAGATTATAAAAAAAATGAGAATGAGGGTTTTTTGCATTCGCTTCCTTCATAACTCGGTTACAGTTTTGTTTACTGAAGAGCCCTTGACCTACTTTCAGTTCATCATTTATTTAATCTAATTTAATTTGCTTCATAGCCATGTTCTTAAAGAAAACAAGAGCTTGACCTGAAGATGGTCTCTAAAAGCATCTAATGTTAAATGTTATGATTGCTAATCATGGACTGACTATTAAAACTGCACTCTGCTCTGTTTTTTGTTGTTTTTAGTGTATCGGTGACTTCATGAGACGTAAGCCCTCTTAAGACTGAATTTGTGTCCTTCAAATGAGACCCAACTGAAATCTGTTTCACGTTAGCTGCTTCAGGACTGATATCTGTGAATACACCTGAAACTATTTTTTATATTCATGAAGTCCTTTTTTCACATACTGTCAGAGAAAATGTGTGAAAATTGTACCTTTAGGGGAACAACATCTTTTCAGTTGGGCCTTACCCTTAAAGAGAGTCAGTGAAAAGGTGTTCAGAAATTGTTGTTCCCAGGATAATGTCGGGTTAGTCCAACATAAATATATAAATATTAAATGGGATATTTCCTTTTATATTTATTTTCTAATTGTTTATTTTGTTGCAATTACAAATGTTACAATAACAGAAAGAAAGAAAGAAAGAAAGAAAGAAAGAAAGAAAGAAAGAAAGAAAGAAAAAGAAAGAAAGAAACTAAAAAGAAAGAAAGAAAGAAAGAAAAAGAAAGAAAGAAACAAATAATAAAGAAAACCTGTGATAAGATTACATGATTGTCATCCCATTATGCTGTAAAAAGAGTCCAAATAATGTTACTTCCATGTTGATACTATTATTTATTTATTTATTTATTTATTTGTTTGTTTGTTTGTTTGTTTGTTTGTCATCACAGAGATGTATGCAGTGCATATGTGGGACACAGCTAAATATTGATTTTATTATGTTTCATTTAAAATAATTAAAAATAATCAGAGTTTCTATTGCAGTGAATGATAAATTCATTGTAGTAAAACTGAGCAAAATGTGATATTTATATATTTATTTATTAATTTATTTATTTAGCTTCTAATGCTTTAAACACAGTGTACTGTATTTGTCAAATTTACATTCCTGAATAAAAGACAGTCCATCAATATATTTATTGTTTTTATTAAATCTGCAATATTTATACTGAGTCTTTTGCTGTCTGGCCAAAAAGTGTTACCTTTTACTGGTGGTATAAAGTAGAAAACAGATCTAATTAAATGGAACATTCTAGTTTCTTCACTAAAATAGCAAATAAATGAGGAAGCAGAGATATTTAAAATGTTCCTGTATGGTTATTATTACATTCACACTGTTTCTGTAATATAGAAAGCACTGCTATAAAGAGGATTAGAGCAGCCTATATATCAATAAGACACTTTGGCTGGAATAATTGCATTAGTATTTACTTTTCTCCACTTCATCTCAGCTCTCGCCTACAGCCATATATCACTGCCTCAGAGAAAGAGAAAGAGAGAGAGAGAGAGAGAGAGGAAGAGGAAGACAAAAAATTCCATTCAGTCAACACAATCCAGCAGGGAGGATTGATAGCCAGATAGAAGGGTAAAGAATGAGAGAGAACAGAGAATTTCTTTGGTTAAGGTTTGTGAGCATTCGGTTTGTCAGTGTGTGTGGTTACAGTGTTGTACAGAGTGAACGGTTCTGTTCTGTGAGACGCTTTAAATAATCCAAGCAATATGAAAATCATAATGGTACTTTGATGCATTGGGAGGGTTATTTTTTTATTTTTTTGCATTAGAGAAACAGGTGATATGTTTGTATTATTTGTCAACAATGGAAGAAAAAAATGAGCAAAATACTGACATTTCCATTACGACTGTGCTTAAATCGCATTCATGGTCGTTAGTGGGAGGATATCACAGGGCCTATGAATTTAAAGTGTTCCAATTTTTTCGAAGCATGTTGCTCCCTTCTCTTCTTCGACTATGTAACCTGTTGTGAAAAAAAGTCTAAGCCAACAGTTTTCATTAAAACCAAGCCATCCACACTTCTTCACTTCACAGCAACTAGCGATGCTACAACCTTAACAGCATTTTTAATTAATATTACATTAGAAAACTTCCTTTAAATAAGCCTGCACAAAAAAATAAAATAAAATAAATAAATAAAAATTATTCACTGATTCATTTGAGTAACTGTGCAGACACCACAACTGCATGTTATGCTTTTTTTTAGTTATATACAACATATTCTAATAATTATTACAATAATTTGTAAAAATAATATATTTAGTATAATACTTATGTTCGTAAAAATTTTTGATTCAGTTACAAAAAATTATCGTGTTTTCTGGTGGTTATAGTGAGTCAACCATGGGACAGTATCAAATTACACTAAACCGCAATGAGATCCTCATAATTTTGTGTACTTATATACGGTATTTTATATACGATATAGTTATATACGGTATTTTTTTATGTGTTTCATTAGTAGCAGATAGCCTAGCTAATTATATTTGAATGGTTGACTGTAGTTGAACTACTTTTTAAATTATGAGCATCTTGTCAAGTTACAGTTTCAAAGCAGACCCTGCGATAGTTTGCAAGGTCTAATAAATGCATTAAATTGTCAATGTACTGGATAACTCAATGGGATATCCACGGCCTCTGGTGATGTCTGTGGTTAATCATTTAAATTCTATGTGAAATGATATTGGTTTGCGAAAGAAGAGCAACAGAACTCCAGATGTGATTATGCCAGTTATCATTAAAATGTCTAAACTTCAGCTACTTTTTTTGTATTTATAAAACATCCAGACTTGCTCTTATTATCTCATTGCTTTCTCATCGTTCCCTGTTTCCTTTCCATCCCGCCAGTTTTTTTCATGTGTCAGTTTTCTTTTCCTCTCCCGGTTTTCTTCTCTCTGACAGTCAACCTTTACAATGAATGCATTAAGTTTTCAGCAAATTACATTTAGGCGAGCGTTTATGGTGCCAAACACTTCAGCCTTTAATCCGCTTTAAAGAAGGCAAATGTATCACCCTACATTTGCCACACTTAACATATGTAAATTTGGCAGGTAATACACATCCCGTCTGACATATTATGTTTTTATAACACTCTGAACCTAGGATTTCTCCCACTACAGGATACAGAGCCTGATACTTCAAAGTAAATGCCTGCTAAGTAACATTAACAGGTGTAAACAGTGAGTCTGATGCTGCTAAGCTTTGCACGATGCTTAGGTAAATTCCGCTTCATTTGAAAAGCCTTCAGCTTTTCTTAGTAGAGGCCAGCATTCTCATGCCCCTCCACCCCCTACTCTTCCTTCTCTCTTTCTCTCTCGGCTCCTGACCAGAGTTATCACATTTCCTCTGGGAGTGTGGTGTGCATGATTGCAGACCTGCCTTGTCAAAAATCTGCCCAGTGTTTCTATATTTCTTTGTGAGACGTCCTACTGCTGAATAATGCATGAGACCTGCTCTCATTACATTTCTTTCTCTCTCTCTCTTTCTCTTTTTCTCATCCTGTTGGTCGAGGTAGCAGAAGCGACAGCTCAGACAGAGATGGTCACCCCTTTCCCAGCAGCCCCTGCTTCTGCTCTCGTCAACTCCACTGCCCACTGCTGACAAAATGGGCTTATTTGACTCCTCACCCCATGGCACAGATGAATAATTCACCTTGCCGCTGCACTGCTGGGGAGGTGCAGGCAGGTTTGCATTTGACAGAGCATGGACAGTGGATTATGGGGTTGTCCAGAGGTGCACCACTCCCAGCCTGTCCAAGAGAAAGCACTTCAAACTGCAGCTGGGCCCACTGAAGCTTGGATTTGGTAGAACGACACAATGCTGGTACTATAGCAAGGATTGTGTATATGGGAAAAAAAAAGTTGATCTGAGTACTATATGTACTCTTTTTGTATCAAGAGGCTTCTCTAAATGTAGTTGCATTGAAAACGTTGACAGTAGTGACACAGTGACTGATCCAGGTCAGTTTGCTTCACACTTAATTTGAAAAGGGTTAGCTCTGTTAGCAAAACCTGTCTACGTTAAAAGCTAAATTCTAGGGCAGCACCTAAACTGTAATGGAACCTCCTAAGTGACTGATTTTGAACACTGTACATAGGCAGCAGTTGCTATACTCCACATGAGAGACTCAACTTGATTTCAGTCGAGTTTTATTTTAGCATGTTGCTAAGCTAACAGAGCTATACTTCAATAGACCTCAAAAGTTCTGGAAGTAAACTTCACTCATTTTCTCCACATAGGGGAATAGATTTCTAACAATAACTTTTAAACTGTTAAAGAGCTGTGACTTGCTTTCAGCTACAAGGTTGTTAATCTATGGTTTATATGCTGTTGTTGAAGCCATCAGCCAGCATTACTTAAACTTTTTTTGCATTTAATTAAGGATGTTGTGATTTGCCCTGATAGCTGGAGTCTTAAAACAAAGTCTTGTAACTATTGTTTTTTAGTATCTTTACAATACTGTTATACACTGGAAAATAAATTATGTAGAATGTAGAATATTTCTACAATTACAATTAAAAAAAAAAAGTAAAATAAATAAAATACATTGTAGGATTAATTAAAATTTATATTTTTTACTTCAAAATACAAAATAAAAATGTAAAATCTCTAAAACAACTCCTGAACCCCTGTATCTCATCCTTCAATTCAATTAATTTATTTTTAGTCAAATATGGCCAGAAAACAAAAACCAAGCTCAGTAAATCACATTAGCTGTGTTCACACATGATTCTGTTTGCCTGCCAATATTTCATATTATTCACCTACGGGCCGACGGAAAGACCTTCACGTATCCTTTAAATGAGATCTGTCCTGGAAAAGTAGAAGCTGTGTCAGGCCAAAAGGACAGGATAAATAAAGAACCATGCAATATCACACTTCTCAAGACCACCACAAAGGACTTCAGTTGCCCTTCCTGCCCAAACAAGTCAGCCACAGTTTCTTTTCTGGATGTAGAAGGACATTGTAAGGAGGTCAGCTTGCCTTTTTCCGTCTTTGCAATAAAGCAGAACCTCTTTTTACACATCCATGCTCTAATTTCCAGCAGCCCATGCCAGGCGAGTTCAGGCCTACCTTATCTGTCTTGTTAAACACAGACAAAGGGATGAATCCTTTCTCCTTTTCTCTGGTGGAGACAATAGCCAAAGTAGATAACCTAGTACTCTGGAATTAATTATCTGGCCTTTTAATTCAGGGTCGTGGTGATTAGCCCACTGTGGAGGCATTAGCATAATATTTTTGCTATCTTCCCTGTGCTAGGTCTCCTGGACCTTGTCTTTTTCCCCCGTGGAAAACCCCACTCAGCATTTCCTCTGCTACCTGCCTGTCCCTGCCTATGAATGTGATTTGAGGGAAATGAGATTTCCTCTTCATACCAAATGGGCTGATGACAGTTCATTGCAGGGGGATAATTATAAATGGTTTTTATATATCATTGACTGCTGCGATGGCAAGAGCGATACAATGTTTTAATACAGACATTTAGCTCCATTATTCCACATAATAAGGAGGGTGACTACACCACTGATTACCTCCTCTATCATGACAGGACTTCACAGCATTCACCAATCAGACAGACGCCTTCTGAAGCAACAATGTGTGGAAGCAAGACCACTATGCCAGCTCTGAATTTAAAATGGCAGTGAGGGTCACAGGCTTTCTTTTCAGTTTTCTCTTTTGCATTTCCTTGTTCTTTGTCCAGTTCTGAATCACAGACCTCCACCACCAAACCACCATGAACTCCAGCATCACCCAACAATCTCTACTTCTCAACAGGTTTGAGTGTCATTCAGAATTGAATAAAGAGTGTCTTTTAAATTCATTTCGATTTGCTAAACAAAAATGATCTATAGTAACAAGTCTTTTAAATGTAAATTCAATAAAATGGCTTATTTGGGTGTAAGCAAGTAGAATTAATTAAAATAAATTAAAAAAAAATAAAAAAAAAAAAAATATTACCAACGTTAACTACAAACCACATTTTTTAAAATCAAACATTTTTAAACTATTTTAAAGGTTGATTGAACTACTGTATCAAAGGTATAGGAGAAACAAACAATAATAATAACAATAATAAAAATAATAATAATAATAATAATAATAATAATAATAAACGTCAAATTTTAGGCATGACCTGGCTGGAATTTCTAAATTGGTTAAAATGTTCAGGTTTTGTCTTTGTTTTTCATCCCTGCTGAAGGTAAGGGCTGAAATGTAGTTTGACCAATAGCATGCAGGTATTGTATATAATCAACCAATCGTGACATTTCGGGCTATTTTGAAATCCCAGCCAGGAAGTGTCCAGGAAAAAGAGGACCTATGGCTACCCTTGGTTAGTTAGCTAGCTACCTTGTTAACTTTTATGGCTCAGTGTGTGTGAAGGTCCAGTACACTTCATTACCCAGAATGCATTACCTGTGTTGAAATTTTTCATTTGTAATTCAGTAAAATTACTTTTCTTCATGCAATTCCATTAGTTGTGGCTAGTTCAATCCAATTTTCAACTCATTCCATTTCTCCAATTTTGAATTTTGCACAACCCCACTCCTTAACTGATTCCAGGTCGCTGTAAGGCTGATGATACAGTACACATGGGCAAGTTTTTGAGCATGCAACACTGCTCAAAAAAGTTGTCCGGCTAAATTGCTCAAGAAGTTGCACCATGTATCATCAGCCTAACACAAAGACAAACCGCTTCCCACAAAATAGAATGCTAAATCGCCTCCATCCTCTGAGTTTAGCTATATGCACTGAGATCAGATGAAACCAAAAGTGTATGCATACACTGGGGAACAGTACTCACAGACAGAACCCCAGCTATACACCCTCAGGCTTAATACCAGAGAAGAGGTGGAGGCTGTTATATGCATTACAATATCCTGCTAATCAGCTCTTTTTGAGAGAGGAGAGGACGTCCCCTGAGGATGATCGAGATATTTGCTACAACTTCATTTTTTTTTTTTTTTTTTTTTTTTTTTTAGAAAAAAAGCAGAAGAAAATGTAAGAGCCACCCATGCATTGGAGCATTAATTTCCCATTTTTATTTCTGAACATTTGGAGCTAGTTCCAAATTACTTTCCTGGGAGGGATTTTGAAATTAGAGCACCACTTTGAGGGATTAGGCTGGTCTTAAACCAGGCTCCTGTTTAAGGATGAGGAAGCTTATTATGCAGTGCAGGAGTTCCCAAAAAATACAGAACAAAAGCAGTTTCAAACATTACTTGAAGGAAAAAAAAAAAAAAACAGCTTAATACATGAGTTCATTTACACCGCTTAAGAACCAAAGAGAGCGATAAAATGATGTTTAAGATACCCAATAAAAGCAAAAGGATCCATACTTTTTAGTGTAATACAGATATGATATATGGCAAATGCCAAGGTTGTTTTATTAAATTTATACTTAAAGGACACTGTGTTTTTCACCCAAGGAGGTCTAAAAAACCTGAGGACAGCTGTTAGCATTGACATCCGTCTTAATGGCAGTTTTAGTTGCACCAGCCAAGTATGTGAAGTTTTATTTTGAGGAACCGATCTGAGCTGTAAATGTCATGTGACTAAAAACATAAGTTTTATGAGCTCTTTTTACTTTTTTAAATTATTTTTTTAACGACCAAAAACTTATTGCTAAAATAGATTTGAAAAAAATATTAGCATACATTTACTTTTGGTAGGTTTACTACTTATTATACTATTTACTACTTATTTACTATTTATATTTCCTTAATCTAGTTACCCTAGTTATCTGTATTTTAAGAGTTGATTGATTGTATTTTCTTGCCCCTTGAAGGTTTGGCTTTTAAGGGTTTTGAGTTTTTGAAACATATTCAAAAATATATTTTCGATTTGAAAAAAAAAATAATAAAAAATACCTAAGCCATGGTATTACAACATATATTTTGTATATATTTTTGCCAGACATATGGCAAAAGGCATATTGTAGCTGATAATTATTATTATTGTTATTAGTAACATTATCATTTACAGTAATGTTAAATGTTTATGATTGTGGATTTTTTTATTTATTTATTTGCCTCTGAAACTTACATTTCTTTCAAAATATCTACAGCAATGAGATTAAGAGTAACGCAGTGCACTGTGGGTAATCGTGTCTTAGCACAGGATAGCAATGATAAGCTAGACTGGTTGAAAACAAATAGGCTTGACTTTACACTTTTAATTCTGTAATCCCTACAACCGCAGCTGCTAAAAGCAATTTAAAGAAGAATTAAAGGCAATAAATTTGTAGCTTGGGTAACAAATGATTCATGAGATACAAGATGTGACTGCAGGGTAAATGAAAGCCTGACGTTTGTGTGCACAGCTCGGTTTTGCTTGCCTAAACAGGTTAGTAGGATTGTTTGTACGTAAATCTAGGTAGCTGTGTATATTTGGACAGAATTTTTGATCCTCATACAAGCGAGTGAGTTTTATTAGTCTGCATTCATTGGTTGCTCAGAGATGACACCTCATTCTCAAGATCTCAGCTACTGAGGGTTTAATGCACTGCTAAAGGTCAGATCATAATCACTCCTCTTTAGTCCTGCTTCCCGTTTAATTGACCGTCTTCTGCACATAAAGTCCCCACTTCTCACTGTCTGATTACTGCAGCCAGCAGATTCGTATACAGATTCATGAGATCCTATCCAACCTGCTGTCGGTTTCCTACAAGACCTTTGGGAAATGTCCATCCAGCTTAATTTCCAATCACAACTTAGAAGAATATTAATAGACCTGCCATCCAGAAACGTGCATTGGCTAGGCATTTCTAATACAAACCTCCATAAAACTCCATCTCTGATGGAGTTAGATCTTCTCTCCCTCCATCAGACAATGAAAAGGGAGTTTGTATTTGAGGCTTTTGTCTGTGTACTAGCACAAAGCATATAAAAGGTTATTGTCCCTCTACGTCTCTGGAAATATTTCCTTAAGCCCACCTCAGACCAAGCAATTTCTCTTTTTTTTTCTTCTCTTGCCTTTGTTTTGAAGACAAAGGTGATGAATTTGGAGCATGTGTGAAATGCCAGGCAGACAACGGCAGAGAACGAAGTGTGTCATTTATTCTCTCAGCAGGTGTGATGCGGCGGGCATGGTTTGCGCCTCGGTCCATTGTCCTACCACACACACGCCCCACTCCCCAGAGAATAGCCTCTTTTCCCCGGCCGCGCCAATCCCAGGACAGAAAACTCGCAACAAAAGGTGAAAATGGGTGTAAATTGCAGTTATTTTTCCATCCTTTCCTTTTGTAATTTGAACACTTTTTATCTGCTGGAGCAACGCTTTATTTATTTATTTATTTTTCTTTGGAAAGGAGCTCGCTTATTCGCAGGGTTATGTGACAGTGTAGGTTTCTGATTACTTCCAAATGGTGTTACGATGAAAATCGTGAACTTTGTTCTGTAGAGCATCTTGTGACTTTCATGTTCTTTGGTTTCTCCACATAATTATCGAAATGTAACTTTAACACCATTTAATTAAAAGCGTTAGGATTTTGTATCTAGAATGCACAAAACACAAAGTACTAAAAAATTCACACTTTTGTTTTGTAGGGCACACACAGATGTACAAGCTCTTTGATGGGCCATACTATCTTCAAAGAAATGACAGTTTTTGCAGCATGAAATCCTGCAAATTGTTTTGATTTGGGCTCATCATGGCAACTGTCTTTGTTTAAATAGATGTCCTTGGCCTTATACATCCTTTTTGTTTTTGTCCTTACATAAAAAATGCTGTAATAGTAAACAGCTTAAATCTCCTGAATTTTAATGTTTACTATTTAGCATGACAGTAATCTTAGTATGCCATAAATATATGTTATATTAAATTCTTGGAGAAAATAGACATTTTTCATTCACATTTTCTTACACTATCACGCCTAATCTAAAATATTTATTTCAATTTACAGTATTTTGGTTGCAGTGTTATGTATAATGGGCCTCCAATATGTCAACACACATTTGTACCAACATGTAATAATTCATATATGCTGTGACTTTATATATACATTAAGACAGTTTACTAATATTACTATTAATGGGAGAAAGTGCAATATTGTAAAATGAGTCCCGCCTTCTAAATAAAAGAGCCAATCACCAACTGGTAAAGTTATCACATCACTGCTGTTGCTTTTAGAAGCTGCAGTTTCTGACTGTAAATGTGCATTAATCCAAACAGTGTGTGTGTGTGTGTGTGTGTGTGTGTGTGTGTGTGTGTGTGTGTGTGTGTGTGTGTGTGTGTGTGTGTGTGTGTGTGTGTGTGTGTGTGTAAAATTTAAACCATCCACATGTTACTGCATGTTCAGTGCCTGAATTTCAGTATTTATTTCAGTGTGGTAGCAACCTGATTGGATTTGTGCTAATTATGAATCAGAGAGACACCTACACTTGCACAAAGCAGCTTTTCCTCACATTGAAACATTAGCTCTTTTAAGCGCATCTCTTTTAATATACAGTATTCGCCACTTTTACCCACTAACAGCATATTATCATGTCGGGTTACAAATTAAAACGCCTTGCCACTAACTGGCTGGAGAGGTGGAATCGGGCATCACAAAAATCTAATTGTTCACATGACATTTCTCTTCATTGGGAAAATTAATTCTATTGGTCCACATAACCTTTTCTCCAAGTATTGTACAATGGCATTTTTAGCATTCATAATGAATGGACTGTAAGTGAGAGAATGGTTAAAGCAATCATTACATTATTTAACAAATGTATTTAATTGGATTGGATGTAGGGAGTGTGTTTCTCGGTGACGACGAGCATTGATGTTCTGCCTGATAATTCAATACTGTAAATGGGATTGTTTTGGACAGAGCACAATCTTTGATGCATTACTGTACGTAAATGTCTTCCACCCATGTGCCCCTCCTCTTCCTCCGTCCCACTCTTTTTCTTGCTTTCTCTGACTTTCATCGTCCTGTTTAATGAAAGTCGAGGTTGAGTTGTATTTCAGCGCAACTGAATTTACAAAAGCAATTTACAGAAAGGGCTCACTTTAGCTACATTAGAGAGAAGCTTCCATCAGTCCAGGCCCCTCGGGGGCCGAGAAGGTGCTGTACATCCGTGTCTTAAACTGAGGTGAACATCCTAATTTATTAAGTATTGATCACCACAAATGACAGTAAGTGCTACAACATTTAGTGAGCAAATAACTGACAAATTGACAGACAATTTTCTTACATTTGGAGTCTTTAATGGCTTAAGTACACAAGAAAAAGACTATAAAAATATTATCAGCCATAGACCATGAGAAAAACAAAAACATCATCATGGCCATTACACTTTCCTCTTGACATTGTTAAATTACCTTAATGCCTTAAACAACACGGACGTGTGGGCCTGTAATGATGCATTTGGTGAGTGTTTCTTACTTTTTTGGCCAAAAAATTACATAGTTTTATTTGATTTTTTAAATGCAGCTTGTAATTGGATCACATTATATGCGTGCTGCGATGCCATTATATAGTGTTAGTAGAAAGTACCTGAGATTGTATTGAAGTAAATGTGCTTAATCTAGGCTGGCTTAATCTAATTTCCATCAACAGCCATCTTGTTCCGGTTTGTGAGAGAAATGTTAATGTGACCTCATTAATCTATTAGCCCTGATGCAAGCTCATAGAGAATCAGGCAGATCAGAATAAATAATGCATTATTTTCACCAGGCATGGCCCTCTGTAACCCGTCCCACCTCTAGGGGCAATTAAAAGGGCGTAGAGTGCCTCCGCCGCGCGGCTATGGCACGTGAAGGCCAGGCGCTTTCGTTGAATATTTGCGAGATGTAGCGGTATCCTCCAAGACCTTATTAATAACAGGCAGGAATGCATCTGAGCCACTTTAGAATTGACCTAAAGATGTTTATCCTCATGAGGGTGCGCCCGTGGGGGTTTTCTGCTCCGTGCCAGGCGGTGAGAGAGGCGTAGCTGAGGTGGGTGAGAGGTTTTATCTGTTTACCATTGAGAGCCCTGCAGGAGGTCCATTTTGGGCTCCATCTCTACTTTTGGAAGATGGAGCTGTGTGCTTGGAAATGTCTCTACTTGTTAGGCCAAAAAGGCCTTTCTCACATAATTATGGTCACATACTTTGTATATGATGTAATGTGTTGCAAAATGAGGGAATGGTCAGTTTAATGGTTGTTTTTATAGGCCATTTTAAGAGTTTTAATTAAATGACAATTTCCATTTTATCCCAAGTTCATGAGACAGAAAAGCAAACAAAAGTTTGGTTTTCTTTTTAACCAAACACACCCTTTTCAAAACGAGCACCGCCAAGTCAGGCATCAGCAAAATCTGTGCCTGAAAATAGCTGTAACTTAAAGCTTTGCTTTTCAATAATTATAGCTTAGCTTTCTTTACTCAAAAGAGATCTGGGGATCTGTACTGTAGGAAAAGTTAGAAATAAAAAGTTGGTGTTAGCGTTGCATTCTCTCATGTTTCACTCCTCAAAAGCTGCAATTATGCTGTGAAGATCAGGATTCATACTTGGTTATCATGGGGATTGAATATACCTCCTGAGAGTTTCAGCCTAAATCAAAACTAAAATATAAGCAGTGCTGTTTTCTTCTTTCTTTCGCTCTCTTTTGCAAAAAAAAAAAAAAAAAAACCCAAAAAAAAACCCTGTTTCAAAGAGCTCTGGCATTAATTTGAAGAAATGGTCCTGTTTCAATTCCTATCTGTTTGAATATTGGCAGTTCATTCCATTCAGAGGTCTTAAGCTTGTCAGGGAGCCATCATTATTGAGAGTTCCTTTTATTTTGAGTTGAAATGAATGTTCTTTTATAATGGATTTGATTTGAATCAGTAATTCCTACTAATTTTATATGATGCTTTTTATATACTGTATAGCAGGGAAGTATGTAAATTTGGATGCAGGGTCCAGTCCATGTTGTTGCGCCTCCTTCCTTCAGTTGGATAGATTACTGAACTGAGACTGAAGCTGTGATCAGATCCACTTTGTGGTATGTAAGGAGTCAACCAAAGGCATTTCAGAGGAACAGTATCCAATCAGCGTCTTTGCAATGCCATGAACTGTCCATTCAAATACCGCCTGACTCCAGTAACACTTATCTTAAAGCTTTCCTTTAGTCTGCCTTCAATACCCATGCAAAATATCATTCAACCTCAAAATTGCATTGAATATAAAAATGAAAGACCTGATAATGTCCTTGACTGGAACAAGAGAGGATTTCTTCTGCACTTGGGTCAGTATATTTGAATAACATTAGAGAGCTCAAAGCTCGCCTTTTGATTCTCAAACTTCAACTCTCCTCTGGCGAATTTAGTTGAAATGTTTAATATTAATTCAGTTATCTGCAGGATACATGCTTCTGCTGGTACATTCAGCCTCATTTAAATTCAAAAACGTTAGAGAAACTCACCACAATGTTGTTACAAAACTTTATTGGCTTCATTTATTCCGTGGAACACAAAAGAACATGCTTTTGTCAATTACTCCCAATAGCTGTAAAAAGGATGCAAAAAGTATTTCAATACAAAGTCTTCTAATTTGAAGTCTTCTTAAGTCACAACAGTTTTGTGTGAATAGAACACAATTTAAGCTGTTAGATGCAATGAACTGCTCTGAATGAGTCATCGAGTCAGTAAGTTGAATTTGAGAACTTGACCGACCTGATTCATTGTCAAGACTGTAGTGTCAAAATAATAATTTGTTCATGGATCTTAAATTTGACAGTGATGTTATTGTTAACAATATTATTACAAATTGGTTTTACTATTTGAAATATTAGAATATTAGATTAAAAACATTAACATAATATCTAAAAATAAGAAATGTCGCCTTGGCAACTAATTTTAAATTTAAGCTGAAGTACTAATATTAATAAAACAAATTGAAAAAAAAAAATTAAGCTAAATATAAATAAACAAAAACGACAAATGCACATAACAAAAATACATTTTTAAATGAAAACTGAAATGTAAAAAATTAAAACTAATTTAAAATATTAATAAATGCTATAATAGTGGATAAATAATACTAAAATAACACAACACACAAAGTTATCATATGCCTTCAGAAGACCTGGAATACAGTGCACAAGTTGCATAGAATAATTTTATGATGCTTTTGGCTCCATTTTGAAAGTTCTGATCTCAATTCATTGTAATCATATGGAAAAGAACGACCAGAACATTATCAGACAACATGAGGGTGACTATTCTTGATATCTTCCAAGGATAATGTATGCTAGCTTTGGAAAACAGCAACAGGAAGTGATGATGAACATCCTAACTCTCAGAGAACCGGGACAAGGCTAGACACAGGAAATGGTTTGAATAATTGGAAATGTGGAGTCGAAATGTGTTTCTGAGAAGGAGGGGGTGGAGTGTAAGACATTGGTCTAAATACATTACGCAGCTAATGGGTTATTTCAATGCACACCAGGGTCAGGGGTTCAGGGGGGAATGCGTTTAATGTGGACGGTCAGTTTTCCAATCATCTGTCCTGCTGGACGGACCTCAGGCATGGGGCTGCTGGACTGTCCCTTATGCTGGAGGAATTTTCACACCTAATTTCTTCTTCTAAAGACCACTGAAGAGGCCTTGTGTCTTTTTTCCCATCACTCACAAAAGGCTTTTTAGTTTGGGAAGGCAATAACTTATTTCTATGCAATCAAATTTTTACATTTTGCCTTATTGCGCTTAAAGCCATCTTTAAATCTTTCCCAGCTCTCTTTTTAATATATCACGGTTATATATTAATATTGCTTCGCAAAATGTAGAACGTCATTTGACCATAAATTATGTCTCTTAGCATGCTGAGATTTCAACTAATCTTTGATATAATAGGATTTTTTATTTCCCACACTTTTGTGTTTGTTCAGGGTATAATTTGGCCGCCCTAAGTGTCACAATTTGAAGGCTTTTTTCTCCCTGTAGATGGCCCATGTGTCTGCATTAAGTGCTGGGGGGCCTGCATCATATTCAGTGGTTCAGTCTGAGATTTTTATTATCATTTTCAAAGCAATCAAAGGTTTTTTCTCCATCCAAGCTTAAAGAGATGAAAGTTTGCCTTTGTTCCCTCACCACGACATTACTACCATGCATTAGAGTTCTTTTTATATGTGAAATTACCTTTTACATTCTCATTGAGAGAACAGTCTATAATGCAGTAGTTCCCTTGCACGTTTTTTAATTTTTTTATAACCTAAATTTTCTTTCTTTTTTTCACCTCCTCTGGAACATACAATTCACTTTTTGATTTTTATTCTCCCTCTTCTTCTTTATAAGGCGATGCATTTTATGGTCACCACAGCCTTTGATCAGCTCTACATTTCCTTGTTTGTTTCATGTGTCAAAACCAGGCTGTCTGTTGACTGATATGTTTTTGTTCCTTTTTTTACTCTCAGGAAAGCAGGAATGGCCACTTAAAGCACACTTTGAAGATACCACAATGCGCCTTGCTTAAAGTACCTAGTCTTAATCTACAAACTTTAAATGTAATGTTACTTTAGTGAATTTATGTACATAAAAGTTTGTACATCATATTTTGTATAATATTGGGCTCAGTAAGGAAAGAAAGAAAGAAAGAAAGAAAGAAAGAAAAGAAAGAAAGAAAGAAGAAAGAACGAAGAAAGAAAGAAAGAAAGAAAGAAAAGAAAGAAAAAAAAAAGAAAAAGGAAGAAAGAGAAAAAAGAAGAAAGAAAAGAAAAAGAAAAGAAAGAAAGATTATCTAGCTAGGACACATTAATTTAATCAAAATTGACAGTAAAATTATGTGTAAAATAAATGTTGTTCTTTTGAACACACTGTACATTAAAGAATCCTGAAAAAAAATGCATAAAGGTTTCCACAACAATATTAAGCAGCACGACACTTTACAACATTGAAAACAATAAAAATATTTCTTGAACACTAAATCAGCATATTAGAATCAACTAGAGTAATGGCTGCTGAAAATATATCATGAAATAAATTACATTTAAAATGTAATGAATGTTATTTCAAAATAGTAGTGTTGGTATTTTTGATCAAATAAATGCATAAAAATCATAAAAAATTATGTTATATATTATGACCACTGACAGATGAAGTGAATAACACTGATGGCCAAATTGTGATGGCTAGACGACTGGGTCAAAGCATCTCCAAAACTGCAGCTCTTGTGGGGTGTTCCCGGTCTGCAGTGGGTGTAAAGTGGTCCAAGGAAAGAACAGTGGTGAACCGGGGACAGGGTCAGGGGCAACCAAGGCTCCTTCATGAACGTGGGGAGCGAAGAGGTGTGGTCCGATCCAACAGACGAGCTACTGTCTTCGCTCAAGAAGTTAATATTGGTTCTGACAGAAAGGTGTCAAAATACACAGTGCATCGCAGTTTGTTGTACATGGGGCTGCATAGCTGCAGACCAGTTAGGGTGCCCATGCTGACCCCTGTCCACCGCTGAAAGAGCCAACAGTGGGCATGTGAGCATCAGAACTGGACCATGGAACAATGGTGAATCTGATGAATCACGTTTTCTATTACATCATGTTGATGGCCAGGTGCGCTTACATGGAGGACGCTATGGGAAGTATGGCAAGCCAGGGGAGACAGTGTGATGTTTTGGACAATGTTCTGCTGGGAAACCTTGGGTCCTGCCATCCATTTGGATGTTACTCTGAAACGTGCCACCTACCTTAGCATTGTTGCAGACTATGTACACCCTTTCATGGAAACAGTATTCCCTGGTGACTGTGGCCTCTTTCAGCAGGATACTGTGACCTGCAACAAAGCAAAAATAGTTCAGAAAGCACAATGAGTTTGAGGTGTTGACTTGGCCTCCAAATTCACCAGATCTCAATGCAATCGATCATCTGTGGGATGTGCTGAACAAACAAATCCAATCGCCCCAACTCAAAACTTACAGGACTTAAAGGAAACTGCTGCTAACATCTTGGTGCCAGATACCACAGCACACCTTCAGAGTGGAGTCCATGACTCAACGGGTCAGGGCTGTATTGGCAGCAATATTAGGAAGGTGGGAATAATGTTGTGTGTGTGTGTGTGTGTGTGTGTGTGTGTGTGTGTGTGTGTGTGTGTGTGTGTGTGTGTGTGTGTGTGTGTGTGTGTGTGTGTGTAAGCGTAAAGAACTTCTTTAAAAATATAAATATCTAGCATAATAATATAATAATAATTAGTTTTCTTTAGATTAAATATTGATATATCTGATGATATTTGACTTTTATTTCTTTGATAACTTTTTTTTTTTTTTTTACTCTATTGCATGCCATCTCAAAACTTCCTCTGTTTCTGCCATGCCACTGAATTTTTGATTTTCACATAAAAGAATATTCTCATTAATTTAGCAAACTGCTGCACAATACGTTCAGTACAGTCTGATTTCCCAGGCATAATGTGAGGTGGAATCGACTGGCGTGTTTGGTGTGATCAGTGAAGAATGCAAACTGAATGTACTGGCTTGGTTTCTTACTGCTATGTGATTCAAATAAACAGCTCTCTTTTGAATGCCCTGCGGTTGAAATTAAAATCAGGGGAAAGAACAACAACTTAAATTTTATTCCCTGCATAATGTAATTAATATCTTTTTATCCATGTGGAATTTGAAATTAAGATGTAAATTGGCCATTTAACATAGCCATAGGATTCATAATCCTGAAATGTCAAACTCAATTAAAGCTTTCCCACACCCAAGGGATTTTCTGGACACACAATGAGAAACCAATCAAGATCTTTTCCAAATTACTTTGCTGTCTGTGTGCATGATGAAATTGTCCACTGGGCAAATCCCCAGTATCTATGTGTGATTCATCTTTTACCTGAACGCTTGAGCTCTTCATGCCTGAGTCAGTTCCCCTCTTTCTTTTTACATATGCAAACAGGCCGAGACAATTGCTCATTCCCCTCTCTTGATCACAGAGGCTTTAAGAAGCAAATAAGCAGTAAATGAAAGGAATGTTTAAGCGAGGCATACAATTTCGAGAGCTAAGGAAGGTACAGTGATAATGTGTTAATCTGCCTCTGTTAGATGAATCACCTCCGGGGGTGGGAAGATTGGGGCTGACAGACACTGAACCAGAGAACAAGCCCGAAAGTGAGTGCACCTACGCAGACTTAAATATCTCACTGGACTCTCCAATTAGAAGTAATAGGTGTCTGACCTTCTGTATCAAACCTGTGGTTCTTTTGAAAACTACTTGCATTTAGTCTCTGTGCTGTAAATGAACATTAAAGGTGCATTTATTTAAGTAATTTTACATGTATGATGTGCTGTCAGCTTAGATTTATACTGACACCAAGTGATGTGGATGTACAGTTGCAGTTTGTAAAGTGTATAGTTTGTTATCGATTTTGAAGAAATGCACTATTTGCAGTTAGACATGATTTCTTTATTCTGTGAGTTAAAGTGTTTGGTAATAGGGGGTTAATTGCAATTCGGCTAGTCATGTGATCTCTAATGGAGGCCTAAAAAAGGAATAAATAAAAATCTGTGAAATTTACTGTTAAAGCCAGCAGCTATGGATGCCAGCAACATTTTAAAGGGATAGCTCAGCTCACCCAAAATGAAAGTTTTGTGTATGTGGGTTACCAAATAGTTGCTGGTACCCACTGACTTACATAGTATAAAAAAATAATATGGAAGTCAATGGCTACCGTCAGCTGTTTGCTAACCAAAATTTTTAAAAATATATTTTTTGTTCACCACCTTCAAAACACAAGTTGTAATAAGAAAGACACATGATGAAAATAAATACTAATATATAAGGTTCATGGTGGCATACAAACAAATACAAACTCCCATTATGGTAACAAACATGACACTAAAATAATGTAATTAATGTTAAATAAACAACATAAGATATAACACAAAACGTCTTGGTTACGTATGCAAGCCTCGTTTCCCTGAAGGAGGGTATGGAGACATACGTCGAACGTGACTGACTGAAAGGGAACCCTAATTTACATAACTAATAAAAAACTAGGAAGAAATGTAATTATTTAAGTGAAAAAAAAAACATCAAATGTGAGATGTGACACAGAGAATACTGGCAATGTCAATTTAGCAGTATAATAATGACCTTTGATTTTGCCCGCCATGTTATATCACAAGGGGGGCAGAATAGAGAGAAAAACCTGATTGAAGCATAAATTCGTTATTTTATAAACCACACTAAAATGTAGAGAATATTAATGAATTAGAAGTTTGTTATGTAATTTTATTACACTATTAGTAATAAAGTTAGATATAATGCAGCATTTACTTTCAGCCCTCTGTCAAGTTTGACTTTTGGCTTTTCACAGTAAAAAGTTTGGGCACCCATGCTAAGGAGTAATAGAACTTAACATTAACCATTTAAATGTACATCAGGATATATATATATATATATATATATATACACAAAAAATATATAAAAAAAAAAATCAACAGCACTGCTGATTTGTTGAGTGATTAAAGGTGGTTGTCCTGACACCATTGGTCTTTTTAATTAGGAAAAAAAAAATAATGCTTTTCAATAATAGTTATGCATTTGATGAAACTGACAGTTTTTAACCCTTTCTGTATCTAGCAAACTTCACTGAAAAAGCCTGTATAAATGTTTTTTATGCCAGCTTAATACACTTTTAAGTGCTCATGTCCTAGTTAACAAGAAAACTGTTTAAATGTCCAAAGTGCTTTTTTTCCTGAAATATGTACATCGCTCGACAAAGTGGCTCGAGCACTAAGAGTTGATGGGGCCACTCATCTCATATTGAACTTGCCATTGCAATGGGCTTTCAAACTGAATTACAGCATGAGGCCCATTTATATAGGCACCTTCATGGAGTCCTGCTGTATCATATTCAATTGTATGATTCATTGCCATAATGCTTTTTAAAAGTTCCTCACGACTTAAACTTATTTTATTGTGCTCCCAGAGGCTCCCTTTGGCATCTTTATTTCCTGGCATAAACAAGCAACAACCTCAGTTTTGTGTCGATTTAGGGAGGGAAATGATGGCAGTTTGTGAAAACAGTTTGAGTAGTTTCTCTTTCACATACACGATCAATTTGACCATTTCCAGCATTGACTGCTGCATGAGCATCCTGGTGAATCTGTGTAAATATGGTATACAGCATTGTAGCTTTTTCTTTGCGTCAGGAGAATTGAGGCCTGCAAGCTGTTTATGAGAGCGTAAGGTCTGCTGATAATGACGCCAAAGCTTCAGTCCACTAGGCCATGGTGAGACTCATTTGTGGCATGTTTAGCTACGGCGTGGCAGGGGTTCAGTGCTGTCCCTCATTAAAAATATGTCATTAATCATTCTCTGGAAAGTATGTTCTGCAACAAGCAATCATAGTGTGCACATCAGGGACCATAGAAGGAAGAACATTGACTTCATAAAGTTGCTAATAGTTTAAGCGTACATACCAAACTTTACATTGCGACTAATGTTATTCTAAATAGCGAACATGAATACGTTTTGTGCCGCAAAATGAACAGCAGTCAAGAGAGCAGCATTCCCCTATTTGCATGGAAAGCCATTTATAAGAACAGACTTCTGGACTCAGAAATTCCTGTTCAGTGAGTTAAGACCTTCAAAACACAACAGCTCATTTAAATAATAATGATCATAAACTATCGCCCAGGGCGGTCCGTGTGTACATCAACCATCGCCTTCATGGTAAACAAGAAAACAATGATGGCGGGCCACTTAATTTATGCTGGGAGTATTTTTGTGTAATGTCACTCTACTTTTAATTGACTCTAAAGGCAAGCGTTTCTTTGAGTCATTGTTTATGATTGATTCTGTCTTTAAAGGAATACCACTGAGGTGGACAGCAATATTCAAAACCTCCATTAACCCCCGCAGATGTCTGAGCTACTCAAGTATGAACACATTTGCATTTCTGTTTAGTTTGAAAAGGCGTCCGGAGCCGCTAAGACAGATTAATTCTATTAACTGCACCGGCATCTTTTTTTTACAAGCATGCAGCTGTCGACATACAAATCAATTTGTGTCACTTTGAAGGTGTTATGATTGCTTGACATCAAAAATATGGGGCAATTAAGATCATCAGGCATGTACCCTTTGCCTTTTTGATGCTGAATATTTACATTTTTGATGTATTGGCCTGTAAGCATGGAAGTACACACCGCAAGCACATGTTCAATATTCATACCTCCTCCATCCAACACACCATTTAACCCCAGTGTCCAGTTTCATTAAGCAGTAATGTGAGCATAAGCACATATTCATTAGAAACCCCCTTATTTTTCCTTTCATCTAAACCTTCAGTTACAAAACTGTCTTAGGGAAGCTACAATAATTTGAAGAGTTCACACAAAAATTTAAATTCTCACATCATTTACTCACCCTCATGTCGCTCCCAGTTTCTAAGATTTCAATTTCAGTCTGTTTCTCACACAAAGCTATTGCTGACAAGATTTATGATTTTTTATGATGCTTATACTGTGCTTTTGCATCCTTTTGAAAATGTCTCCTTATGTGTTCCGTGGAAAAAGGGGAACAACATCAGGGTGAGAATATGATAACAGAATTTTCATTTATGGGTGAACTATCCCTTAAAATATAAATAAATTAAATTAAATTATCAGATAAATAAATAAAATAAATATTAGTATGATAATATACTATATATATAAAAGAACATATACATTTACATTGTGGGACATTCAATCTGTAATAAAATAAATAAATAAATAATTAAATAAATAAAATATGCGTATTTCTCTATGGCAGTCGGGACCAGAATACATTCAGCATACAGCACACAGTGAGGCATGGCCAAATAGCTTGTGTCTTTCTGTTCTTTGCACTGGGGTGCCCATCAATCATTGCCAATATGACAAGCAGAACCATTTCCATTCTGCTCTCTGCATGTTTTATTCACAGAATATCCATACAAACCCCCTTCATAAGCTGTCATTCACCAGATGTGCCTGAATCTGAAGTTAAACTATAACCCTTTATGTTTGTGATCTTGCCATGAAATTTGAAAGAAACATAAACATCGGAACTTTATCCATTACACTCTACAGCAGGAATCCTTAACAACATGCTAGATAGACATAGATAAAGTAGTGTTCAGAGGGGTTTGGGTTGGAAAGAAAAGAAGTCTCTTATGCTCTTATACCAACTACTTATGCTACTGTATTTTTTATCAAAAAATACAGTAATAACAGTAATAGTGTAAAATGTTATTACTATACTTCATACTATTTTATGAAGCTGAAATTTCAGCAAATCTTTAGTTTCACATGATACTAAAGTAGTGAGTAGAGTGTTTTTCCTGTCTAATGGTGAATTTGGTGCTTTTTAAGACACTTTTTTAACATCACTTCTATGTTTCCTCCAATTGATAGCCAAAGTGAACCGTATATATCATCTGAACATGCATATGCATTGATCATAGAATGACTCATAGCAATCTATGAAAATTTATGTTGACTAATATATTTGTAGGTCATTTGGAAAATTGGTATAATTAGCAGGGCAATGAATGTATTCCAGTTGATAGAGCATTACACTGAGACACTTTCTGAATTAGATGCAGCATGTCACTGTGGATATGAATGGACATAGTATTCGTAAATACAAATGTAGTATCGCAAACACAAAACATGTTTATCATTTTGAAATAATTTAAAGTGTACATGTTATATAGACACAATAATTCTAATCCAAGCCATTGTTCCAGATGCCCCTATTTTGAAGAACAACACCAAATACTGTCTTTCTCAAATTAGCCATCCATAAACCAGATAACTTACAATTTGGGTTTGATTATTTTCACTGCTATATTCCACATTCCCAGACATTTATATGCAAGCTTTCCTGTGGAAACACAGAGAGTCTTTAGATTTGAACAGGATCTTCCCACCAGGCCGTTTTTCTTAAATGGCAGATTACTTTACACATCATTGTACATTAAGGCATGGACGCTACACTTAGGTCCCTGCCAAAGATAGAATTCCTGCCTTTGCGGCTTCTGGAAAACATACAGACCACATAGGAGGTGCTGCCATGATTTCCAGTCCATTGCACAGGGCATGTTTGTGACAGAACGCAGTTGCCTTTCGTTAACATGTAGTATCGACACGCATGCATGCATAACCACAGTGTTTTGACAGTTGGGCATCCTATCATATACACAAAGACCTCAGCCCTCTGTTTGAAGAAGTTTCTTCTGTCATTCAACCATCATTCAGCATGACCTACAGTACTCATCATATCTAAAAACATAGAGGGAGTGGGAGAAACATTGGCAGAAAGAGAATCAGGCAGAGAGATACAGATGAAGAGAGAGACAGGGAGAGCGATAGAAAGAGGGACAGATGTATTATATAATATATAAATAGTATTGATTGATTGATTTAAGTTTTTGCAGTGTGTGTTGATGCTTTGGCAATGTTGTGTTTATAGCCCTAACAATCATTCCAGTGAAGCAGTTTTAAAATTGAAAATTGAAATTGAGAGAGAGAAGAAGGACAGGGTTTGTCGATTTATTTATTTTAACTGTTTTCTTCTGCATCTTCTCTGTCTGTCGCTAATTCAACTCATAAAGATAGGTTCTTGAACAAACAAATCAGTTAAATCAAGCATTTGGATAATTAACTCATGAAGACTCATAAAAATGATGCAGCTTGCATAAAAATCACTGAAAAATCACCACCACATATGTATTTATTTATTTGTTCATTTTTTCTTTGCTTGCTTTTATTAAATCATCACCGCTATTTTATGTGTTTATTTTATTAAATCCTTGCATTTATTAGTTTTTTGTGTGTGTGTGTGGTGTGTGTGTGTGTGCGTGCGTGCGTGCGTGCGTGCGTGCGTGCGTGTGCGTGTGTGTGTGTGTGTGTGTGTGTTAATGTTTTGGCAAAAGTGTAATTTGTATGGCAGTCATGCCAATAAAGGACTTGGAACTGCTTTTGTTATGCATTGGCAATAAAGTACTGAGATGAAAGAGAGACAGGTAAGAAAGAAAGACAGACAGAGAAAGAGAGACAGATGCAGATGGAGAGAGAGATACAGACAGAAGGAAGGGATTGTGTGTAGGGGGCAGGATACTGAAGGTTAGCTGCATGGCTAAAGGCTAATGTTTATTTGGCTGCTCATAACCAGCCAGAGCCCCACATCTTTAATGCATTACGCCTCACCAGTGGAAGGGTCTATTGCCAATTAGTCCTCTGGTTTACCTTGGCTCTCCCAAATGACTGTGAAATGAAAGGTGAAGGCGAACGAGAGAAATGTAAGTTAGTAATTACAGAGGTTTGTGTGGAGGCGGCAGCAGGCTGCAAACGCAGACATCCTCCCAAATTCTGTTGTGCCTGGGCTCTTTCCAGCCCCACGCAAAGGCCCAGTCGCTCACCACCGGTAATTATCATCCGGGGCTTGCTAATTAATTTGTATAATTTCTGTTTTGCTTAAGACATTCTGGGCTTATTTATATCTATCCATCTCTGGCTGATGCTCTAGTGAAAGCGCTGACTCCCACTGCCTCCAGTTTTTGAGCCGGTTATATTTACTCTCCTGGTTTTGATCAACCCAGGCTCACTGGAAATATGTGCCTGTGGAGACATTGCTGCAAAATGATGTTATGTTGCTTCTTGCATGTTTCGCAACACTTTAAAAGTGCAATGTCCAGTAAGTAGCACAAAATCTACATTTAGTCTAAATTGTAATCAGATTAACAAGAATCTGGCAGTGTTTTTATTGTTGGTTCTTGTATGTATCACAGCAGTTTTTTTAAATGAAATGTCCATTGAGTGGTATTAATAACATGTTCAGTTTTATCCAAAACAGATAAACGTAAATCGTGTCTACACCTGGCACGACTGTTGTTACGTCACAACAGTTTGAGGCTGTCTACACTAAACACATCAAAGCTAAAGTTTGAATCCATTTGTACTGTTGTCAGAAATAGCTCCAACGCATGGAGTACATCAGAAATAAAACGGGGCATTAGTTTACTGTCAGTGTTGCATTGTGCCGCTTACGTCCAGTGCAGAGATATAAGGGTTTTATTGGTTGTTGTGCGAATCAAAGCAGTTCAAAGAATGAAATGTTCAGTGAATGGCCCATCTGAAAATAACGTACCACCTACACTAAACCAAAAATAAATGTAAGATAAAAATGCATTTGCTAAAGCAATCATGCTATTTTAACTTGCTTCTACAAGTCTTCTACAAGCTCTTTTATCGTGACTTGTGTTTCACTTTGCATCACACCCTGAATGCTGTATGGGGTGAGCTACTGAGCAAGTTTGCTATATAAGAAAGGCTATACACATAGTTATGTGATGCAAAAATTTAAATGTATTAGTTAGCAAATGCACAATCATGCGCTATGGTAACATAGTATTGTGCAAAAAAAAAAAAAAATCAATCAGTTGTCTGCCACTGTAATCATAATTTGCATGAAAAGGAATCCAATTTTTTTGCCGTTTTACAGCCTCTAGTGATAATTTCAGTTGCATACCCTAGTGAATTGTATGGATAGCTATGTTTTTGGAGTTTTGCAAAAAATTTAGGTATAAAGGCATGTATTTCTAATGAGGCCAGGCTGGTTTTAATAGTGGTGTGTGATTGCCACAAAGGTTCAGCAGACATCATGACTGTGTTTTTGGGAATTTTTTGTACATCCTTAGATGTTCTGTACTCTGCTGTAGACAACCCATTACTTTCTGTTATAGATATTCTGTCTGCAAGAAGCTGCCACCATTGCACTTACTCTAGCAGACCTTGCAGTGCCAAGTTTTAACAATTTTAATGAAACGATGGAATTGATGGAATATATTTATACCTGTAAAATTGCACACTTTTCACTATTTTTCTAATTGCATGTATTACAGGTCTAATTATACAAGCATATGTCAGGCAGCTGATGAGTGTGTGTCATTGCTGGCAGTGGAGCGGATTTCCATACAGCCTGTCAGGTAGGGTTTTTTTTTTTTTTTTCTTTTTTTTTGCCTGTCTAATGCTGCTGCCCCCCACTGCTTCAATACAGAACATTTATTATACCATAATTACTCAGGGCCCTCATAGGGGCTGTAGACCGGGTCGCCCGGGTGCACATCTATTATCTTCACCTGTTAATTCATTTGGTGTGACGTAACAAGCACTCGGTAATAACAAATGTGCTGGTGCCCAGCTTTGGCAATTAAAAGCAGCAGGGGGCTCCTATTTTGATGGTCCAAATTGTGACATCCATCATAGGACACAAGCAGTAGCACAGTGGGATGACAGATGCCACCCTGATGGCAAGGCTAACTAACTGCCTGTCCCACTGCAATAACTGTCCTCCTCCACCCTCCCATTCCGACTGCAGCTGCAAATTATCTCATGAAGACTGACCCATCGGATCAGGGCTCACGCGGTATCTAGAAAGAAAGAGACTTAGCGATGGTCTGATTAATTTTAACATTGAAAAGCCAGGGACACATGACATCTGAAAAGTCTTCCAAAAACCCATTGCCAAGAAATGACAGACATAAAAGTTTTCCAAATAGGCAGGGTTCGTGCTTCTTTTTTGACATCTCAGTGTATTCGATTGTAGCTCTGTTCCAAAACTTAGGGAGCTTCCTGTTCCCTACAAAGGCAACTGCCTTTTAAGACAGTATACTAACAATCATGGAAACACAGTAAATGACTGATTTGGAACACACTACATAGGCAGCAACTTTTATTTTATTCCAGTACATTTTGGTGGTACGTTACTAAAGCCAATGACATTATATTCTAATAAGCATAAATATTCATAGTAGCTACTAGACAAATATTAGACAGAATAAATTAAAATATATAATAATAAATTACATTATTTTTTATGTGTATTTACAGTACTGTTTAAAAGTATGAGGCCACTAAGTATTTTTCCCCCAAAGAAATTAATACTTTTGTTCAGCAAGGCTACAACAACAATAAAAAAAAAAAAAAAAAAAAAAAAATCTTTCTATTCATCAAAGGATCCTGAAAAATAAGTTGAACACTGATAATAGTAGGAAATATTTTTGAGCACCAAATCAGCATATTAGAATGATTTCTGAATGATCATGTGACACTGAAGGCTACTGAAAATTATAGGCAGCATGCAAGGTTTTGGGGCAGAGCATGAATATCTTGTCTCATGTCTCATGTCATGAGTATGTTGAGACCATGAAGAGTGGTCTCTTAACCCAGCTTCACTTCTTTAATGCAACTTGTCATATTTCTTCAGAGTGTGATTATACATCATCTGTGTTTCTTTTCTAGTGGCCTGCATTACTACACACCAGACAGGAATAAGCACTGCTTGTTAATGAACTGTTTATTGTGGCCATAAGAGAGATGTTGCCACTTAAGACGAAGGGGACCAAAGAACTTGTTTTCATACACAAGTCCGATCAAAAAAGGAGGAAACGCAGTGTATAACTCTTGTTTTTAAATTCTTTGCATGGCTTTTATTATAAATCCCATTGCCTCTCAAATCAGCACAGGGCAAAGTCAAACATATGTTGTGAACGCATTACGCAAATAAATCCTAGGCTCAAGATTTCCTATAATTTACTCCCATTTCCAATATAGTTTATGTTACAATGGGAGAGGAGACTGGGCACCTTTTTAGATTATATGTGACCTGTAGCAAAAACAGGAAATGAGTTTTAGTGATTGCGGGGCCATAATGACACCCAGTAGCCCCCGAGCCCTAAGGACAAGAGAGCAATTTAATATGTCTGGCACAAGCAATAAACGCCACTTTGATTAATTGCAAAGAACATCATCATAAAGTGTAGCGGCGAGGCCTCAGAGGTGCGTTGGCTGGGACCGACTTTGAGAGGATGTTCACCCTTTTTCATCATTAAGATCATTAATAGGAGGAGCTCCATTTTAAAGCGAGCACTGGCGTGCATGTGCTACAGCAGAGTCTAAATATTCATGCTAACGACGTAGGTGCTTTCATGAAAGGTCAAACAGAGACATTAACTAAGACCTGTGGATTCGCTTTCTTACACTGACCCTGATCTCCTTTACACTGTTAAGATCAGCTATAAGAGTACAAACAGAACAGATTGGATGGGATTTATAGCTTTGTTTTTAAATTGGCCTTGTTAACCATTCTCAGACTGTTCAGGGTAGCATGAGATACATGAGATAATGTAGCAACAGCCATGAAGGGACTTTTAAAATGAAAGAATGAAAACTGAAGAAAGGTGCAAAGGAAACAAGAATGGAAGAGAGAGAAAGGAAGTAAGTGATAATGTAAGGACAGAAAGAAAGAAAGAAAGAAAGAAAGAAAGAAAGAAAGAAAGAAAGAAAGAAAAGAAAGAAAAAAAAAGAAAAAGAAAGAAAGAAAGAATGATGGAAGGAGGGAAGAAAGTACAGATGCAGGAAAGTAGAAAACAGGCACAAAAGGGACTGATGAGAGAAAAAGGAAGGAGAAAGATGGATGATAGGTGGATGAAAGGAAGAATGGAAAGAAACGAAAGGGATGACTGAAGGAAAGAAAGATGGGGGAATAAATGGAAGGAAAAATATAGGGAGTGTGGGAGGAAGAAACAGAATAAAAGATGGATGAATAAAAGGAAGAAGGGATGGGTGGAGGGAAGAAAAATGGAAGGCAGAGGAAAAAGAATGGATGATGTATAAAAAAAGAGTGGAATAAAAGATGCAAGGGACATTATAAGGAAGGAGAAAAAGAAGGAAGGGCAGACAGATGGAAGGAAAGAAAGAGGGAAAGAAGTAAGAAATTATAGATGGATGGAGTGAGATAAATGTAAGATGAATGTAGGATGATACAAATGGATGGATGGATGGATGGATGGATGGGAAAACGAAGGAAGGAAAGAATGAAGGAAAAAGATGGATAATGGGTGAATAAAAAAAGATGAAAGGAGGGTAAAGAAAAGAGTTAAATAAGGAAGCAATATTAATGTAAATGAAAAGAGTAAGAAACAAAATAATAGATGAATGAAAGGAAGGAGAGAATGGATGAAGAGAGGGGAGGAAAAAAAGAAGGGATGAGATAGATGGATGATGGGTAGCTGAAAAAGAATGGAAAGAAAGAGGGAAGGGAGGAAAGAAGGAAGGAAGAAGAGGAAGATGGACAAATGGAAGGAAAGAGAGATGGATGGATAGATGGATGGATGATGGATGGATGATGGATGTATGTATGGATTAGGGAAGGAAGAAAAAGGAAGAAAGGAGGAAAAAAAACTTGGATCATGGATTAAACTAAGAAGGAAATAAAGACTAAAGGAGGGAAAAAGTACAGAAGGATGGATGAATGGAAGAAGGGACAAAAGAATAGATGGAAAAACCTGTCCTCATACCAATTTTCTCTTATCACAGGAGTGTAATGCATTTGAGTCATAAGCAGCAGCGCCTGGCCATGAAAATTTGATCAGATGACAAAACTGGTCTCAGGTCTGTCAACATGTTCCTGTCTGTATCCTGCTCAGCCTGCCCACAACACCACCAAACCCCAACCAGACATGCACACGCTCCTCACACTCCAAAAACCGCTGCAATTACAGTCACAAATGTCCCAGTGTTTTGAAATATTAACATTTCTCATGGAAGGGCGATAATTCTGCAAAAATTTATATGGTTTTCCAATGTTTTTCAATTAAATAATTGCAGCCATTGCTGTTACCTCTATTATTTCCCCACGCCGAATGATTTTTATAACCCAAAAGTGATTTCCCTTCCCCTGCTTTGCAATTTCATCTCCTTTTGTTTCTGGCTGTTACTAAGAACCCATAAAACCTTCCAGCGGCGTCATCTATCATATTGGTTAGTATTGTACCGCTGCCCTGTGGACATAATAATCATTTGTGTTCTTTAATATGCAGTTTTCTGCATATTGTGTTTATCACCGAGTTGTCAGTGTGCCTGGTGTGAAAGGAGTTTCAGAGGTGTTTTGTGTGTGTGTGTGTTGTTAGTCCCCCTGTGGCAGGCTGTCAGCTCTCTCTGATGGATGGGGATAAAAGGAAAGCTCGGGATGCAGGGGAAACAGGGAAGGTCCAGGCTACAGGATATGGGGCATCACTACACTAGGTTAAGAAATGTGTCAGTTATTGTCTCCACTGCCTTAGGGCACTGCTGGGCCCCAGCAGCCAGAGACAGAGAGAAAGCCTCCCCTCCCCTTCCATCCCCCCTTCATTACCTCCCTCCCTTCTTCTATGTTTTGTTTTCTTTCCTCTCCTGCTCTCCTCTGGTCGTCTGAAAATCCATGAGAGCTAATTGATAAACAGGGGGATGTGTTGCGGGCTGGTTTTAATGGGTGCAGGGGGAGGATGATGCTTGTTTCCTTTCATTATGTCAAACTTTGAAATCTCTGACATTTACAAAGTTGCCGTTGTACCCCTCTCCTCCTCCTGACTGCACATACTGGCTATAAAGTAGTCCAATGGTGTGGCTTTTATAGCATTGTGGACATAAGCCAATAAGAATATTGCTGCAACTTTATTGGGTTCATATGAGGACGTCTTATGGTTTGTGACACTGGTGGGATGAAGTATGTGATGTTAATGTAATGTGAGCAGGCTGTTGTTTGTTTGTCTGTTGTATAGTTGAACTGATGTTGCAGGTTTATTTTGGTTTTTGGACATGAATCAGTTAATTAAGTTGTCATTAATGTATTTTCTTTTTGGGTTGGTAAGATTTTTAAAATGTTTTTGAGTGAGACTTTTATGCTCACCAAGGCTATAATTATTTGATCAAAAATACTGTAAAACAGTAATGTTGTGAAATATTATTGTAATTTAAAATGATGTTTTTTCTATTTTAATACATTTTAAAATGCAGATAGTGCAGGTAGAAGTTTTTATTATAGGAAGATAACATCAAAACCAACTTTTTATCATTAATTTTTGCTACTTTTAAAATGCCCTTTATAGTTTTATTATTTTAGTTTATTTATTTATTTTATAGTGATATATATAAGAATCTAAACAAATTAATTAAAGATATATATATTTGGTGGTCATGGCATTAAAGATATATATTTTTTTCATATAATGCATTGTTATATAATGCCCTATAATGTAATTTCCAGCACAAAAACATAATTTGAGATGTTATGGAAATGTTACTGTGGTCATGGCTTTTAAACATAATTACAGAAATAAACAATAATTAAATAAAAATATTTCATAAAATACACAAAAATAAAATAAAAAAAAACTAATTGAAGTAACAAGGGTCTATTTTCTTAAAGTCTACAAGCTTTTAAAAGGGTTCCTAAAGTGCCCTAAAGTTAAAGAAACACCCAAATATTATAATGACATTAGCATCTCACTCCATCGCTGTACCACAATACCTCCACAGTGCTTTATGATAAGGGCCATCATGATATGAAAAACAAAAAAGATACTCCTAAAGTTCAGAGTAGCACTTTTACTGTGAGACTACAGAAAATAGAAAACACCACCACTGCAGCTCAGTAGCATAGTATCTGAACACAACTATGTTTTGAGGAACCATTAAGATGTTCCAAACATCTCCCACACTTTTCCCGGGCAGCGGTATCAAAGCGGCACAGGTGCCCAGTGTAGCTCCATCCTTTGCGAGTTTTGTCTCTCATTTGTGTATTTGTGTGTGTAAATGCACGTGTTGCATTTCTGACGAGCTGTCACACCTGTGCGGTACTATCCCTCTTCAAGTAGCCTCGGAGAATAACTCCTTCTGGGAGGCCAAGGTCTGTCTCTTTCATCAGCTTACAATGAAGTCAGCTCCCGTTTCCTCAATGGCTCCTCGGGCATCTGTCACAAGGAACCTGGAATATGAGGAGAAATCTTTCAATTAGCGAATAACACTTCATTCGGTTTTCATTCCCCTTCACCGCCCCCTCCCTAGACAATTAAAGCAGTCATCTTCAGTGACAGCTGGGTTCGTCTCCTCAGCCTCTGAATGAGTTCACTTTGCATGTTGTTAATGAGGCTCCTCATGGTGGTTGAGCAGGTACACAGAGCTGCTTCTGACGGTTTGAATTCAGCTCTAGCTGGGCCACCGCTGCTGTTTTATTCTATTTCGTGGAAGGTTTGGTGGATAATAATTCCCAGTCATTTCTGACGCTTTTTCGCTTCAGACACATATGAAATACATGAAACGGGGGGAGGGGGTCATGCACGTGTGGGCCCCTCCGTTTGCACACGCTGTGCCCTGACAGTGTGTGGGGTTGAGTGCATATTTGTGTGTGACATTTCGCCGTTTGTGTGTTTGTGTGTAAGTCTGATGACAGAGGCACTGCCGGGGACCTATAGAACCTGCCCTTTCCACATGCATCAAGCTTCCAGCTCTGACACTCCATCACCCTGAACTCTGACAGCCTCTAAAATTGGAAGCACAGGACCAAGGAAGATATATCATTAGCACACACACACACACACACACACACACACACACACACACACACACACTTTATAAACATGCAGTATATCCCTCTATCTGTCTGCAGAGCACACATGCACATAAGTTCATAATTGAACAAATGTATCTTTCTTGGATATATAAAAAATCATTACTACTCCGTTTTTTAACACATTTATTTTTTCAATGTATATTCATATATAGAGTATTTTATTTTTTTTCAGTTGTCTCTCTTCTTTCTCACTCACTCACACACGTCCGCTCCTTTTACACACACACACAAAAAAAAAAAAAATCAATACTTTTGGCAGGGAGGGGGTTCATATCAACATATAAGGACTCGTTCATATAAGAACGTTCATCTTGCTGCATAATGCACACTCTATTCTGCTTGCTACTCAGTTTTTCAAAGATGTGAAATTTGAATTTTGTGGGATTTTGATTGTATCTGTTAGCTAGTGTTTCCTGAAAGTTGACAACATTCACCTTTAGTAGACATGCTTATTTCAAATTTACAACCTTTTCCTTCTAGTAAAATGATAGATAGATAGATAGACACACAGACAGACAGATATATAGATAGACAGATAGATAGATAGATAGATAGATAGATAGATAGATAGATAGATAGATAGATAGATAAAAATATTTAGATAGATCCTTTGATAGATAGATTCAATACACATAGATAGATAGATAGATAGATAGATAGATAAGAATAAACCATTAAAAAAAAGGCTTGTACATAGTGTGTAGTATGAATGTAATCTGGACTTCATCTGCACATTCATCACGTTGTCATTGTCATGTGAGCATCAGTTGTGGCGCTTCACAAGTCTAATTATTACATTCACCAGGTCAAAAGAACATTTGCTTATTCTTCATTTTAATGAAAAGCTGTATCCTTCTACTTTTACAAGCACAGTGTTTTGATGTGTTCATAGATGGGGGGTCAGTTCTTTGGGATGAAACACACTCATTCTTTCAAGTTCTTTACCGTCCTTGTTCCTTTTTTTTCTGCCTCTTGACGTGTCACATTTTGGAATTTTGCTCTCCCAGGATAAATGCCAGATTACATGGTGTAGTATTTTTATCCTCTCTACATTAAATGAAACAGCTTACAACATCAAAGTGGAGGCACATCACACACATCACCAAAAAAAAAAAAAAAAAAAGCAGGACCATAATATGCTTCCTTTGATCTTTCCTTGCTAATAATTATCCCGACTACATGCAGGCATTCAAAGTCAGATTTGAATTAATAAGGCGACTGAATCCACAAAATGAAGAGACATTCTTTAAGTGCTCATTTGAACACATCAGCTCGGAGATAAACTTGATTATTGACTTTTACACTTGGTGTATTTTCAGGGAACCAACATTAACAACTGTTGTTTACCTCTGGGAAGGTTAAGAAGCAATTGTGTTTTTATTGACAAAGTAATATTGTGAAACTGGCCACATTTTATTAGCTGTAGGTTTAATATCTTTTTAAGTTTAAAAGAAGAATTGTTACAGTGTGTCCTAACTTGGTGCCAAGCAACAAGATTCCAGTGCACTGAAAGCAAAAAATGCTGCATGAAAAATGCTGAATCAAAAATGATGCACTTTTATTCAGCAAGGAAAAATTCAATTGATCAAAAGTGACAGTAAGTCATTTAGAAATATTACAAAATAAATAAATGCTGTTTCTTTGAGCACCAAATCAGCATATTTTTGAATGATCATGTTTTTTAAAGGTCCATGGTTATTTAAAATTGTATAATATTTACTGTTTAATATAATATTGAAATAACATTTAATATTTATAAAGTATGACTTTTTACTGTATTTTTGGTCAAATATATTAGCCATGGTAAGCAAACAAGACTTTAAAAAAGGTCATAACCCCAAATTTTGAAAGGTAGTGTAATTTTAGATAATATAGAAAATAATGAACTGTATAAACTGTAAATGTATTCATTCCTGTAAAGCATATGTTGCTTGAATAATGTAAAATAATATTATTTTTGTTGAAACAGCACCTACAGAGCATTTGCTTTACTCAAATCAGTTTTATTGAACTCACTTACCTTAAACATGGTAAATGTTATGAACAATAATAATAATTTTAAAAAGTAAGATTAGTATTATTTGCTATTTTGAACACATAGTAAACGGTAGGATCACTCTCAGAGGCAAACATTTTTTTTTTTTTTTTTTTAGAATAATATGAGAATAGGATATTATCATTGCTGAATCAGCATTAGCTGAGTTAAATTTGCTTTACTAAAATCTGTTTTACTGAACTCTTTTGCCTAATGACAGGAGGAGACCACCAAAATCTTCAACGATTCTAGAAAATTCCTAACCTAGACGTTTCATAATGATGTGATTGATTAGTCTTAGATGGAGGCCGTGGTCAAATGTCACTGTCTGGCTTTAGCGGGACCCCCCTCGTCTTGATCAGCACATTACTGTCGGTCTCTGGCTAAAGGAGAGTCCCTGTTTACCCCCTGTCTTAGGCACAGTCAAGCAGAACTGGAATAATGCTTTTCCCGCACTGCTGGAGGAATTGAGAATCAATACACTCGTGTTACAGGTCTAAGCTCAGGCCTGCATGAGGTTGTGTGTTAAGGATAACCATATATTTCAAGCACTGGCACTAAAGTTCCACCAATCAGGGGTCAAATGTCTCTTTGTGGAGACAGTTGGTTCGGCTATTGTACAGTATATCTGAGCCACAAGAATGTGCGGATTCATTGTAAAAACCTCAAATGAAGCTCACAAGATTTTGTTGCAGAGGAAAATAGACCTGAGGGAGGAACAGTGAGAAGAAGGAAAACCCCTTGCTGTCTGCACAGAACTTGAGTCATGATTTTTACTCACACTCTATAAATTTTCTTGCTGTACTTTGCTTCGGAGGTCATGTGGGGGAATGTCGATTTCATTCTCTTGCCGTGTGGACGGTGCAGTTGCAGAGGCGGTGGAATGAAGTGATTCAAACCAGAAGCTAGATTGCATGGAAATGTCAAACAAGAATGAATCTTTTTACCAACTTACTGTAAGTTTGTGGCCTCTATAGGATAGGTCACATGACATCATTATTACCTCAATATTTAGTCTGAACTAAAAGCTTTAATCAAATAACCTTCAGACTGTGGGTCTGTATGCAGAGTTCAATTTGAGAAGACTTATATTACCAGTGTTAGCTGGGGTTCAGATTAGGGCAATAAAGCGTCATTATGTCTTTTCAGCAAGCATGAGTTCAAAGATGTTTCAACTACTGTCTCAGCCTCAGATGGGGTACCCATAAACTGCCCACAAGCCGTTCACAAACTTTCTGATCCATATTGCAAGCAAAAATATCAACCACTAGCCGAACTCCCCAAATCTTCTACACTTTATAGTCACCTAATTTATCACTTAAGCACAAACTAAATTACAGTTAGTTACCAAACAAATATTCATTTTGAGGCACTATAAGTGGACAAAACAGTGTTAAGCAGTATTAGTTTAGTTTAGTATTTATTAATATTTTATGAGTAATTTTGCAGTTTTTAGTCATTTCTATTAGTTTTTTTTATACGTTTTAATTTTTATTTCAGTTTCCATTTTAGTACTTTAGCTCAAACTTATTTTCAGTTAGTTACCAAAGCAACATTTTTAACTTTTGCTTTTATGTTTCTAAGTTTTTTAAAAGTTTTCTCCTAATATTTGTTTCATTTTCTTAATAGTTTTAGTTTAAGTTTTAGACTTAGTTTAGTACATCATTTTTGACTCAGTGCTGACCCAGTGCTGAGCTTATTTTGCCAAAACATGCTTAAAAAACTCAACAAAAAACATTCAAAAAACATAATATAATAAATAATTATTTTGCCATGCCTTGCTTGCTGAACTCATCAGAAAACATGCTTAAAAATCTCTATAAATAATGTTTAATTAGCATGGTCTTTTGCAAAATGCTTTTATGAAGCAACATAAAATAATAGCTTCTTTAGAAATGAATAACCAGTTGGTATGAAATGTGATTACCCTGCTCATGCACATTAGATTTCATGACAAACAAATCTGTTATAGTCCTCAATGACTCACTTGTTTAACCATTTTATAATTTATGCATGTTTGTTACATCAAACTCCTTTCTGCATAGTGTTTCTGTATAGAGTGACAGGAGAAACTTTTTCAGTGTGAACACAATGAAGCTGCATGGGTCAGTCCTAAATAAAAAGAGAGAAAAGAATTGTATTGCAAATCATTGCATTACATTTGATGTTTTTTTATTTCTCTCTGAACGAAATCAGCAAATGCAGTGCACACAAAACCGAAGTTCGGTTTGAACCACCCGGCATTGCTACATCAACAGGAACGTAAACAGACCGCTCCATGTGGTTTTGGCTCAATCGTGGCCTGATCATTATAAGCTTTGATCATCTAAACCTGGAGAATGCAGACAAACCGCTCCCTCCTCCAGTTTTCTCTCTTTAGCTCCAACAGCCAGTTACTGGTACTTAAATAGGCAGCATATTAGCATAAATTAGACTGCATGAATTTTTCATAAATAGAGACTGATAAATAGTCAAGTTGGTGATTTAGAAACTGTATGGAGAGAACTGCAGCTTGGTGGCATAAGCAAAGACAGCAGGGTGTCACAAGCAGATGGGAATTTCAGCAAACAACAGTCGTGTGATGATGAAACCGAAGCAAGGACATGTTTTTAGGCATCTCTTTTTATTTTTTTGAGAGTCATTTTCTTTTATTATCCATGCCATCTTCTTGACATCCAAGTGTGGGCGACTGGTACAAAGCTGTCGGCACAAATACATAAACATGAAAATCAAAATATGAACACATGTAAACAATCACCGCACCCCCCACAAGTGTCCTCGCCGCATCCCGCTTCCAGCTCGAGTGATCGGGTCTCGTTCGCTGGGGGGTGAACCTCATTGTCATTGTGCTCTTGAATTCGGCATCATTCTCTGAGTCCCAGACTGGGTATCCAAGCCTGTTTAGCCACAACACACTGTAAATGTATAAGGGATGCTGGGATGGCCAGTCGCCCACTGTGAGCCAGCTGTGTTTTTTAGATTGCAAATCTCCAGCTGTGCCGCCCCCATCAAAATCGTCTCTTTGTTGTTGAAGAAAAGTGCACAGCCATGAAAATAGAGTCGAGCGGACCCCTCAGAGAGAGGACAAAGACAAACCGGTTCAAAGTTGGGCTAGGGAATGAGAAAGACATTCAATCTTATACACACACCCTTTTATGTTTGCGTTTGTGTGTGTGAGGGATTACCACACTCGAAACAAAATGGCAGTTCTCAGCGCTTCACAAGCCTGAGAGCTCACCGCCTAACTGGATTGTTGAAGCATTTGCAGTGAATGCTCAAGAGTTGACCTTTGGGGCCAGTGATCGATACAGGGATATTTTGCGCATTCAGTGACGGGCCTGTGAAGAGATGGCTGGCTCTCGGGCTGGAGGGAGTTCTCGTCGGCCTGAAGGCTGAACGATGTGGAGAGGTGGGGGCAAGTGGAGATGTTAGAGAGACTGTTTTAATACAACCTGCCTTTTAGGTAAAATCAATAATGATCTATTCATTGAGTGTCTTGCACGTGGTGTGGGCTGCCTTCTCCAATAATACCTGACAAAGAGCAGGAGGACTCTAAACACCGACCAAGTCAAGCTGTAATGAAACCGGCTCTCACAGGTCCTTAACTGAGTCTGATATTAGCTTTGTGTAGACGGCTATGCTTCAGAGCTCAGGCCTGACCCGGGCCCTTGGGGAGCCCCAGGAGTCACACAGACTCAACTCTGTGCTTACTCACACTGACTCAGCTCAGAGGGAGCAACCGGTTAAGCATGACACACTTAAACTTAACTTGACCTTATTCTCTACTTGGGAGCATTGACTGTTAAAGACTCACTTTATTTTGGATTTGTGCATCAGTTGTGCAAGTTAGAAGCTCTTTTTTCTGAGCTCTGCTGCCGTGCCCTTTGACCCCTGTGTGGCCTGACATGGCAGCACCTGTGTTCTCAGATGGTTTTTCAGTTAAAGAGAGATTTACAGCTATGCAATTTTCCAAATTCTGAGTAGATTGGTATATAATGAAGTTTCCAACAAAGGTTTAGGAGGAAGTATGTTCATCTGTTCCTGTCAATCACAATGCAAGGATATACAGACATACGCTTTCCTCACTCTTATTTATAATAGAGTATATATAATAATCTTAATCAAGTATTTTTAAAACACGACTATAGATTTTGGAGGGTAGTATACAGTTTATCAAATGTAAATTCATGTCCCAGTCACATTTTCTTGGTTACATAAACATTACTTACACTATCAGAAAAGTATGAATTTCAGAGAGTAAGCATTTTACATTTATTCAAAAATAATAAGCAGTAACAATCTAAACAATATATTTTTAATAGTTCACTTTTAACTATTTCTGCAATTTCCGGATCATCACTCATCAAAGATTGGTAAATACTTGTCACAAACATTGAGATTTACTTTCAATTTCACCAAGCTGATTACTGATTACAGATGTTTTTATGTCATTTTATGTCTTATTTTGACAAAACAGTGATGTGTGTGAGTGTGACTTAAATAAAATAAAAAAAGGGTCTTCACATTAACACCATTATACTGAACACGCACGAACACAAGAGGTGGTATTTATTGCAAGAACCAATCACAGGGGAACATAACCAGTCCTATCAATCATATCGTGATGGAAGCATTGTCTCCTCTTTTGTGACTTTCCCCATTTCATTCTCAATTACCCCCCACCAAACTCACCACACGCTTTAGGGGGTCTGTTTAAACTCAATGGGCTCAGGGAAGGTAAGAGAGACGTGGACTCCCACTGTAACTTAACTTTCTTTTGGACAAAGTTTCTTTAGGAAAGCTAGTGATTTCTACAGTTTCTAAAGTTATATTTTGTAATTTGTAACATTGGCATTGTCCAATATTTTGAGGAGGCACTGCCTCACTTGCCTCATCAGAGGAAACGTCCCAGATATATATATCATATATATATATATATATATATATATATATATATATATATATATATATGATGCATTATTTATATTAATAATAAGTTATTAATAACTAGATTCATAATTAATATAAACAATACATTATATTTAGATGTTGGAAGGTTTCTTTTTTTCTATTTCATTTTTTATACAGTCTTGATCACAGAAGTCCCTGTGTGCCTTCTGTTGTTTAATATCTATGTAGTCTTTCAAAATGAACCATCAAAGCAATGTTGTTCGTAAAACCTTCATAATGGCCTTTCTGTCCAGCCCTGCCTTGTTCTCAATTAAACATCATATTCCGGCACAATTATTGAGCTCTAGAGGCTCTTTTTTTTTCATTAGAGGTTTTTCTTGTCTCTGAAATTGACCATCCAAGCCACCCCTTATAAGCATGATGTTTTCATTATGCCTCCCAGCCAACCCATTTCGAGGCCTTATTATTTTAATTGTTTCACTTAGATGGTGTATAATGTTAATAATTAAGTCTAAATGTAGAGTGATAAGGGTTTTATGATCCTTCAGGCCTACTGGCTCAGTTATTATATTGTGTAGCTCTCTTTTGAACTAATTAATGCAATGATTGAGTTTACACACAAACATACGCACACACACACAAACTGATTGTTGATGTGGTGTTCGGCCTCTGATAGAGTGCTGCATTAGAGGGACTGACAGGGTCTCTTTGGACTCCCAAGTGGAAGTATAAATTAGACATAATTATATAGTGCAATCACAAGTGGAGATGTATCTTAGTCTTTCACCTTCTGGGTTCATTGGGGCAAACGCATAAAAATGTCTCTGTAAAACACTGAAAAATAAGAAGAGTGATTCTTTTTTGGGGGGGGGGGGGGGGGTAACTTTTATTAGAATCATGTTCCATATTTTAAGAAAGTGTTTGCCTTTATTTATTTATGTGTGAAATGCTAAATTTTGGTAGCTTTTTTCACGAGTTGTTTCACAGGTCACATTTTACATAACACTATTTATAAAGTTTGTTATGATCCCATGACTGTCTTTATGATTATGAGTCACAGAACCACAAACTCAACAGGTTGGTTCAAACACACTGATTCTTTCAGGAACTAAACACTGGGTGTTAATCAGAGGCAACAGTTGATTCTGCTTTGGTAATGTTTAAAACTATTTGCACTAGTGGATCACAATGTATCTGGCAATGGTGTGCATTAAATGTAAGTAACTCAACATATTAACTTGTTTTTACAGTCTTTGGATAAAAGCAATATGTAGTGGCTGGCCATAGTTTCAAAACTATGACTTTCTATTAGTGTTGTTCTTATAAGCATACAGAGTGTTTTTAAGTGTTTTTAAATTGAGGATCTGGATTATCAACCATAATTATATTGTTAAAATTAATCAAAACAGAAGCAGCTGCAGCAGCCTAAGATAATGGAGGAGGTTTTAGTTTGATTAAGAGTTAATTTAGCATGAGCATTTGATTTTAATGCATAGCATATGTGTTGTTTTACATGCCTTTACTGCCCTTATGACTTTCTTTATATCAGTTCACTGGCAAAATGTGTCAATTATCACAGCGTGTCTGATAAGCTAAATAAAACACCCAGTAGTGTAAAGAAATGCTGCTTAAGTGTGGTGGAGTTTATTTGGTGCACAAAATGTAGTTTATCTGCACTGTTTTCTGACCTCTGAGCTTCCCTCACCACATTTTATTGAAAATTAAGGGGGAAAAGGAAAGGAATACCCTTTTCTCTGAAGTAACCACATAACCACCTCTATTCAACATGCATGTGTTCGTTAACCCACAGTCACTTTCACTGAGGAACAAAACCTTTTCAGATGGGAATGAATGCACCTCACTCTATTCAGTGTCACAATATCCTGTTTTCTTGTTTACTCCTAAAATCTAAAATCTAAAGAATGTGCATTTGGCAAAATAAATCCCAACAAATATGATAGGAATATTTATGCTATATTATGATGCATTCACGATAGCACATGTACTGTAAATATTGTTCCCTTTCAGTCGGTCACGTTCGACGTTACGAATGGGATCTCGCCCGAGAGCCCAATCACCTTCGAGTGGTACAAAACGAGCCAATGGTACACAAAGTACCTTGGTCTGCGGGATTTGCATCGCGAGCTCCGCCCCGCAGAGCGGGTATATAAGGAGCAACGCGAGCAACTCGCATTCAAGTTTTCGCTTCGGAGCCGAGCACAGCGCTTGCTGCTATCACCAGAGTGTTACAAGCAAGAGCTGGTGTTGGTGTGACGGCGCGATTCAGCGGTTCGTCTGGTTTTCCTGCGACAGCTCCCGCGTTCCCCTGAGCGCTTCAACACCTCTGAAAGAGCAAGATTTCTTTCACAAAAGAGATACGGGCCGATTTGCGTCTTTTTAAAGATGTCATTTCGCCATGCGTTTCTGGGTGCGGTTGATACATCGCTCCTCGTGACGGTCACGATCGCTGTGTCACGTGTCTGGGCTTCCAGCACGCTGAGACTGCGTTCGTGGATGGCTCATGTTCTCATTGCGGGGACATGACCATCTCGGCGTTGAGATCGAGACTCGATTACCTTAAAAGATATAGAGTCCCCTCTGCCACACCCCATTCTAGCTCTTCTTCTCGTAAGAGGGCTACTTCGGCTGGTGGCCAGGGTGATCTGAGGGTTACTGTGTTGGCTTCCCCCGACGAGCCAACCTCCTCGGACCACACCCCCCTCACATACGCCGCAGCCGGTTGAGTTTCCGGATGAGTTTGCTGGACCCTCTCAGGCTCCTGACATCTCATTCGGGGCTCGCGAAGAGGACCGTATGTCGATCGCCGCATCACAAGGCAGGCTTGAGTCCTCGGGAGATGAGGGTTCGGCTGCGTTGCCTCCCTCGGGAGTGCCAGCGTTGTCCGAGTCCGATCCCGAGCTGACGGCCGTTCTTTCCCGGGCAGCGGAGAGCATCGGGCTTGAGTGGAATCCTCCGCCCTGTCCCGAGCACTCGAGGCTGGATGATTGGTTCCTGGGGGCTGCTCATGCGGATCGCCAGCACCCCCCTCTGGTTCCTTTCTTCCCGGAGGTGCACCAGGAAGTAACCAGTTCATGGAAGGCACCTTTAACTGCCCGAAACCGTTCTGGTACTTCCTCCGCCTTCTCTGCCCTCAATGGCGGGGCGGCCAAGGGGTATGCTGGGATTCCCCCGGTGGAGCGTTCTGTTGCGATGCAACTGTGTCCACAGAGCGCCTCCGCTTGGCGTGGGTGGTCCCAAGCTGCCCTCCAAGGCCTGTAAGTTCTCATCCACTCTTGTGGCCAAGGCTTACAGAGCTGCGGGCCAGGCCGCCTCTGCCTTGCATGCCATGGCCTCACTTCAGGTCTATCAGGCCAAGCTGCTCCGGCAGCTGCACGAGGGCAGTGCTGACCCAGGGGTTTTGCAGGAGGCGCGCACTGCTACCGACCTCGCTCTCCGGGTGACGAAAGGTCACTGCACGCTCCTTGGGTCAGGTGATGTCCACTTTGGTGGTCCAGGAGCGCCACCTATGGCTGAACCTGGCAGACATGAGGGAGTCTGATCGGGCTCAGCTCCTCAACTCCCCCGGTCTCCCAGGATGGCCTCTTCGGCGACGCGGTAGAGAGCTTTGCCCAGCAGCTCTCTGCCGCCCAGAAGCAGTCTGAGGCCATCAGACACATCCTGCCCCGGCGGCCCACTGCTGCTTTCACCCCGCCGCAGCCCGCCGCCGCGCAGCCGCCGCCAGCCGCCGCAGCCCGCCGCAGCCTGCTCGTAGCCGAGGGCGCCCCCCTGCGGCCTCCTCTACTCCCGATCAGCCACAGCAGCGGCCTTCACCCCGGCCGCAGCGAGGAGACGGCCGCAGAAGGGCGGCGCAACCCGTCTCTGCCCCTAAGCCTGCCAAACGCCAGGCCAAGCAGCATTCCTGAGACGGGCGACCTGGAGTTGGAGACGTCAGCTCGTCAGGAGATGGTAGCAGGACCACTCCTTCCCCCGGAGGAGGGCCGGGGGAGAATCCTTTGTTCTCATTTTAATTTTGTTCCGCCACTGGCCCTGCGGCCGGTGGTACCCAAACCTTCACTAAAAGAGCTGTTTCCTCTACCTCCGGGTCCCAAGAGGCCATGGACGACAGTTGGCGACGTGCTTCCTCGCCGCTTTCGTTCTCCTCTCCCCTTGCCAGTTTCCATGCAAAGCCGGTTCGAGAAAACTTCGCCTTCTCATGCCCTTTTTGCTACTTGGAGTCAGACGAGTGCCCGCACTCCGCCCCCGCTAAGGGGCTCTATGCCTCCCATGCCGGGGCTGTCTGCTCCACCACGCTGCCCCACCACGGGTACACCTGTAGTCCCCTTGACCCCGCTGGTTCAGTTTCTGGGAGCCTGGCTAGAGCTCCCCAGGCCTTCCCGCTGGCTCATCCGGATGCTCAGTCTCGGCTACGCGATTCAGTTCACTCGGCATCCCCCCAGGTTTCGGGGTGTCCGCGCGACGATGGTGGGCAAAGATGCCCCTGTCATGCACGCGGAGGTCGCGACCCTGCTGGCAAAGGGCGCGATAGAGCCGGGTCCCTCCAGCCGACATGAAGTCCGGCTTTTTACAGCCCTTACTTCATAGTACCCAAGAAGACAGGTGGGTTACGGCCAATCCTGGACTTGCGTGCTTTGAACCGAGCTCTGCACAGACTCCCGTTCAAGATGCTAACGCCCAAGCGCATTTTTGAATGCATTCGTCCGATGGATTGGTTTGCAGCGATCGACCTGAAGGACGCATACTTTCATGTCTCCATTCTTCCTCGACACAGATCGTTTCTTCGGTTTGCTTTCGAGAGGCAGGCATATCAGTACAAGGTTCTCCCATTCGAGTTGGCCCTGTCTCCCCGCGTCTTTACGAAGGTCGCGGAGGGAGCCCTGGCTCCTCTCAGGGAACAAGGTGTCCGTATCCTCAACTAACTCGATGACTGGCTGATCCTAGCTCACTCTCGAGAAAGGTTGTGCGAGCACAGGGATCTGGTGCTCAGACACCTTGCCCGACTGGGTCTTCAGGTCAACTGGGAAAAGAGCAAGCTCTCCCCTGTGCAGAGGATCTCTTTTCTCGGTATGGAAATAGACTCGGTCATGTTCGCGCAGCTTACAAACGAGCGCGCGCAGTCACTGCTGAATTGCCTGAGACAATTCGAGGACAAGAGAGCGGTTCCACTGAAACTGTTTCAGAGGCGTCCGCGGCGGCAGTCATACCGCTCGGGTTACTCCATATGAGACCGCTTCAGCACTGGCTTCACGACCGAGTCCCGAGATGGGCATGGCAACAGGGCACGCTCCGAGTGACCATCACTCCGGCCTGCCGCCGAAACTTCACCCCGTGGTTGGACCCTTGTTTTTCTACGGGCCGGCGTGCCCCTAGAACCGGTGTCCAGACATGTTGTTGTGTCAACAGATGCCTCTGCCACGGGCTGGGGTGCCATGTGCAACGGGCATGCTGCATCGGGCTCCTGGACAGGACCCCGACTTCAGTGGCATGTCAATTGCCCCTCGAGTTGCTAGCAGTACGTCTTGCTCTGCACCGCTTCAGGGCCCTGCTGAAGGACAAGCACGTTCTGGTCCGTACGGACAACACTGCGACCGTAGCGTACATCAACCGTCAGGGTGGTCTACGCTCCCGCCGCATGTCGCAACTCGCTCGCCATCTCCTCTTGTGGAGTCACAAGCATCTGAGGTCGCTTCGTGCCATTCACATCCCGGGCAGGCTCAATCGTGCAGCCGACGAGCTCTCACGGCAGCAGTCTCGCCCCGGGGAATGGAGACTCCACCCCCAGTCGGTTCAGCTGATTTGGGAACACTTTGGAGACGCTCAGATAGACCTGTTTGCCTCTCCAGAAAATTCCCACTGCCAGTTGTTTTACTCCCTGACCGAGGGCACCCTCGGCACGGACGCCCTGGCACACAGCTGGCCGCTGGGCCTGCGAAAGTATGCGTTTCCCCCCCAGTGAGCCTTCTTGCACAGACGTTGTGCAAGATCAGGGAGGACGAGGAGCAGGTCCTCATGGTTGCGCCTTTTTGGCCCGGCCGGACCTGGTTCCCCGAACTTGTACTCCTCGCGACAGCCCCTCCCTGGCCAATTCCTCTGAGGAAGGACCTTCTTTCTCAGAGACGGGACACCCTCTGGCACCCACGTCCCGATCTGTGGAACCTACATGTGTGGGTTCTGGACGGGTCACGGAAGGTTTAGGTACCTTGCTACCATCACTTCAGCTAGATCCATGTCCACCAGACACGCCTATGCTTTGAAGTGGAACCTCTTCGTCACTTGGTGTTCTTCACGACATGAGGACCCCTGGAAATGTCCGATTGGGTCAGTGCTTTCCTTTCTTCAGGAGGGGTTGGAACGAAGGCTGTCTCCTTCCACCCTCAAGGTCTATGTGGCTGCCATTTCGGCTCACCATGACCCTGTTGAAGGTAAGTCTCTTGGGAGTCACGATCTGATCATCAGGTTCCTGAGAGGAGCAAGGAGGCTCAACCCGCCTCGCCCTCAGCAAGTCCCCTCTTGGGACCTCGCAGTGGTTCTATCAGCACTGCAGAGAGCTCCCTTCGAACCCTTGCTCTCAGTAGAGCTAAAGTTTTTATCTTTGAAAACTGCGCTCCTGATGGCTTTGGCTTCGGTGAAGAGGGTCGGGGACCTGCAGGCATTTTCAGTTGACGAAGCGTGCCTGGAATTCGGGCCGGCTAACTCATACATTATCTTGAGACCCCGGCCTGGGTACGTGCCCAAAGTTCCCACCACTCCTTTTAGGGATCAGGTGGTGAACTTGCAAGCGCTGCCCCTGGAGGAGGCAGACCCAGCCTTGGCGCTGCTCTGTCCAGTACGTGCGCTCCGCACCTACGTGGACAGAACTCGGTGCCTTAGGACCTCAGACCAGCTCTTTGTCTGTTACGGAGGCCAGCAAAAGGGAAAGGCTGTCTCCAAGCAGAGGTTATCCCACTGGATAGTGGATGCCATTGTCCTGGCTTATCAGTCTCAAGACCTGCCATGCCCCCTAGGGGAGAGCTCACTCAACTAGGAGCGTAGCTTCCTCCTGGGCGCTGGCGCATGGCGCCTCGCTAGCAGACATCTGTAGAGCTGCGGGCTGGGCGACACCTAACACATTCGCGAGATTTTATAATCTCCGTGTAGAGCCCGTGACCTCCCAGGTACTCGCCCCTTCGGGCCAGTAAGGACCTGCTCGGTGTCAATCCGCTTGCTGCGCCATTCCACTCCACAGACTGGATGCGTGCGCTATTCCCCTCAGGTGAGTTCCTCAGTCAGAACCCTGGGTTCCTCCAGCACTGTTGATGTCCAACACTTGCGTACATGCCCTTTGGTCAGCCCTGTGTGGGACTAGGTGCCTCCATGTGTTGTGATTCCCCTTTTCTGGGTAATCCCACGTGTGTATGTCCACAGTAAGTCTCTCTGCAGCATGTGTCTTTCCCTTGGCAAGCCCCTTGCCAGCTCTGACGTTGAAACTTCCACCCTGCGGGCTGGGTACCTCAGAGTTCTTATGTATCACCACCTTGGTAGATACCTGCCTTCTGTAAGTCCTCCCACGGGCAGGCAGCCTGCTAGCATACTTCCAGCTGGAATATGCTACCCAGTGTATTCTGTGTGAGCTATAGGCCCTCACTCGTGCTGGCCTCGCGACAGGGTGCTATCACTCACAAGGGTCGCTGGAAGACAGCCATGTGGTGTTTTTTAAGGGACCCCATTCGTAACGTCGAACGTGACCGACTGAAAGGGAACGTCTTGGTTACGTATGTAACCCTCGTTCCCTGAAGGAGGGAACGGAGACGTTACGTCCCCTTGCCACATCGCTGTTCCGCTGAATGGCCGGGTCACTGGCTCGGCTCCTCAGCGAAGACTTGAATGCGAGTTGCTTGCATTGCTCCTTATATACCCGCTCTGCGGGGCGGAGCTCGCGATGCAAATCCCGCAGACCAAGGTACTTTGTGTACCATTGGCTCGTTTTGTACCACTCAAAGGTGATTGGGCTCTCGGGCGAGATCCCATTCGTAACGTCTCCGTTCCCTCCTTCAGGGAACGAGGGTTACATATGTAACCAAGACGGTTTGCATTGATTTTTAATATACCACTTAGTTTGAGTTTAAAATTTCTGTCTCTGCTTAAAAAAACATCACAATATATTCTTATATTATATTGTAATGACATAATTACATATAGATAATACACTTGTGTTGTGTGTGTGTGTGTGTTGGTGTGTATGTGTGTGTGTGTGTATGTACTGTGTATGTATGTATATATATATATATATATATATATATATATATTATATATATATATATATATATATATACATACACACACACACACACACACACACACACAGTTTGGACTTTCCTGAATTCCCAGCAGAGATTTTATCTGCTGTTGTGATGAGTTGAGGTGTTTTTAAAAATATGCTAGTTTTCAGACCAAAAGGTTCCAAGGTTTGTTTCTTTGCCCATTTGAAAGTAGTGGGAGGAGGCAGAGAAGCAGAAAACGGAAAGGAAAGCGTGTTTGATGAAAGGCGAAAATGAAAGCAGTGTGTTGGTGGGACACCATTATAGCCTCAGGCGGGCTGATGAAGTGCTTGGCTTATTAACAGATCCATTTTTTTTTTTTAAGTGCGGTCTAGCACACACAATCTGCTGAGAGACAGCAGTGCCATGGCCAAGCTGTGACCAGACCTTTACAATGCAGGCTTGCTGGCCCTTTAATGAGCTTGGCCTTGACACACACAAATACATGCACACACAAACTGGCCTTCATCTCTTTCTAGCTTTATTATAAAGCATTACAATATGGCTAAAGCCCTGGAGCATTTGGTACAGGTGTGAGAAATTCACAAATTATATTTTATATATACATATTTAGCAGATGCTTTTATCCAAAGTGACATATATTGCATTCAAGGTATACATTTTATTCTCTGTGAAAAAGCCCATGACCTTCACATCACAAGCTCTGCATACTATTATTTGAGTTACAGGAGCTCTGTAACAAAATGATGATGTAAAGAAATTGCATAAATATTGCATTATGAAAAAAAAAAATGAAATATTAAGTTGGTAATATGTCAGGGTGACTTGAGATTAAACAGTTTATACATACCTGTATGCATGTCTTTCCTCTGTAAATCTCCAAAGAATATATTTTGAAAAACATATTTCTTTGTCCATGCAGTGAAAGTTAATAGGGTCTAATGTTTTTTTGACCCCATCATTCTGCTATAAATATCTCCTTTTGTGTTCCTTAGAAGAATGAAAGTCTTACAGGTTTGGAATGACATAAGGGTGAGACATACAGTAAGGGTAAATTCATTTTTGGGTAAACTGCCCCTTTCAGTCACTATAATTAATATATATAGAAAGAGATAATTACCGATATAGTTGGGTCCAAAAGGTTTATATTCTGTATGCAGTATATTCTCCTAAACTCTGTTATGTAGACTTGATTCTAAATGATTTAGTCTTGATTCAATATGCTTCAATATATATTTTGGAGCACCTAACCCCACCCCTGCCCTAAACCTACCCACTTCTGAAAAATATAAAACATGTAACAGGCAAATAAAAGTACAATCACAGGTATTTATTGCAAAAACTGACCATAAAAAAAGTAGTATAAAAGAAATACAAACAAGTCGTGTTGCATTCCAAGTCTTCTGAAGCCATACGATATCTTTATGCAAAGAATAGAGTAAATCATCAGGTTTTAATTGCAATTTTTGAATTTGTGCACAGACTGCACACAGGATCTGAGCTTTACGGAGGATGGAGATGATAATTGCGTCTATTCCTCTCACAAATCAATCGTTTTGCCTCTGAAGACTTGGAATATTAATACTTTTTGAATAAATTGTGACTGTAGTTAAATCTTGTGTTTTATATTGACAAATGGTTAGGTTTGGGGTAGGGGTTGGTTTACATGCTCATAAATGTGTAAATTGTGTAATGTACATAAAATTGTCATGGCTGTTTACATTGAAAAATCACACCCTGCAATAGCCCTAATGGCAAAATTATTATATAATTTAATCATGATGATAAAATTCCCAATATGCCTTTTGCGTCTGCATATTGACGACAAAGGGTTCTTATTTAAAGAAATGGAGGACCTTGCATGTTGGAAAATGATGCTAAAACGGTACCCTGTGTGTTAAACGGTGATGCCAAAGGGTCCTTACCAAGCGCCAATATGTGATGAGTTGGGAGTGAAAACATGTTGGCCACAGAGAACAAGAGGGTCACATAAAAACACATAAAAATCAGAAGTCCAGAGTGTATTTGAGTGTAAAATCACATTCTGATGTGCTCGGGCAGCTTTCTCCTCTCATGTACAGGAGTAAATTAAAACCTCCCTCACTCTTCCCTTCAGTCAGAGACAGATTATGGTCCTGTTTGAAAGCCCTGCTTTTTCTCCACACAAGTGCTTCCATCTAATCGCTTGATTTGTTTATGGGTCAACACGTTGTCTTGCTCGCAGAGCTCAAATATCTTCTGCTCCATCTCCAGACTGAGAGTGTCTTCCAGAGATTGACGCACTTGATACGCATAATAAGGAGCATCTATCTGCCGATCGCCTGGTTTTTTTAAATCATACCTCAACTGAGGCTTTCTCAGCTCTTAGGCCCTTCAGAGAATCAAATAATTTATGAGGGTCTATGTTTTCTGATGCTGGACTCGTTGAGAGGATCAAATGATCTTTGCATGTAGCGCTGAATAAAAGATGTGCACTCAGTGGAGAGGCACAAAGTGATTTCAATATCCACAAGATGTTTTCAGATAGATTCAGGCTTGGTATTTAGCTTGAGAGCGTTTTTCTTCCATTAGTTGGTTCTATTAAGTTCATGGGAAGAAACTTGTGATCTTGTATATGTTTTTAATGAGAAATGAAGTTCTGTCATTTTTATGACTTGGAATACAGAAGGAGGAGGTTTGAAGAATGTTATTATATACAATGAAATGTAAGTATGGAAAAAATTAACAATGCATGGAAAAAGACAAAAAAACTGAAACATATTTAAAGGGGTCATGAACTGGCTTTTTTATTCTTTTATACTGTTGCCTGAGGTCCATTTATGACTTTCACATAGTTTTTACATTCAAAAACATTAAAATCAATAAGTAATAGGCTATTTTCTACCCTGGTTTTGAGGCCGACTTGAGAAACACTTGGTTTTTAATGTGGCTAACAGGCTAACAGTTTTGCATTGTAAACCAACTTTCTGTGTGTCTGTTTAACAAGCAACGTCCTTCAAAGTTGGAGCCTTCTGTGACTTTGGTTAGACATGTACACATAATCAGGACATATCAAGCCATCTCCATCAAAGCAATAGTGACACATAATACAAATATTTTTTACTCACATAAGAGTGCTGGGCCATTCCTGTCGGATCCAGTATAGATGGATCAGTCTTTCTGCAAATCCAGTTTCTACCTGTGTCTTGTTTACAAAGGAATTTGCTGTGAAAAGAAGCAAACAAATGCTCAGTGTTTTAAGCTGAAATTTCATTAAAAATAAAGTTCAGCCACACATTCCTTATATTTGAATCTGAAGGAAGGTTATGCAGCGATTGAGTTCTGCAGGCACAGCACAATATTTTGTGATCTTCAAACTAATTCATTCACTAAACAGTGGGTGGGGCTACAGAATTAGGCGCTGATATTCCTCTGTGGAGGCTAACCTATCTATTACATCATACATAGGCACATTTGCTGGGCCTGGTGTCAATAAAAGCTTTTATTTCAGTAACAAGGATGTTTTCAGTTCTGAAACGCACAGGATATTCTTTTAGTACGATGACCTCTTATATATCAAAAGCTCAAGTAAAAGTTGATTTCTCAATTCATGGCCCCTTTAAGTAAAAATGTGCAACAATCTGGTTGATAGAGCTTGTGTCTAGATGCAATTTGTTAGATTGTTTATTGTCTCATGCATGCAAGTTTTCAGGAATAGTTCACCCAAAAATGAAAATTTGCTGAAAATGTACTCACCCTCAGGCTGTCCAAGATTAGTTTGTTTCTTCATCATAACAGATTTGGAGAAATTTAACATTACATAACTTGCTCACCAATGGATCCTCTGCAGTGAATGGGTGCCGTCAGAATGTCAGAATGTCAGAGAGTCCAAACAACTGAGAAAACATTCCAATAATCCACAGCATTAATTGATGGATTCCAGTCCATCAATTAATGATTTGTGAAGTGAAAAGCTGCATGCTTGCAATAATATTTGTGGATTATTGTGATATTTTATCAGGTTATTGGACTCTCATTCTGACGGCACCCATTCACTGATATGCTATGTAATGCTAAATTTCTCCAAATCTGTTCCAATGAAAAAAATAAAATAAAATCATCTACATCTTAAATGGCCTGAGGGTGAGTACATTTTCAGCAAATTTTCATTTTTCAGTGAACTATTCCTTTAATGCACACAATGTGTGATGAGCGTTGTCTGATTCACAGAAAAATGACTCTTTTGAACAAGCTCATTTAATACATAAGTCAAAATGATTCACTTGTGAGTTAGTGAATCACTTTCAGTCAGTAAATCATTCAGAGCTGTTACTGAGTTCACAACTGAATCACTCACTGAACCGCTAGTAATTTTTCTGTTATGTCTGATTCAAAATGAACAAGGAACTATCACTGTGATGTATAGGTTCATGAGACTTACATACATCTGTTTACCGACTAGTTTTACATAAAAATGCATATTCATAACAGAGTTTGGTGTATAAATTATTAATAGCATTGTATGAAAAAGATAACTATTTTACAGATGCGAATATTCTATCAAGTGTAAGTTTCTTGTTCTTCTCCTTTACTTTTGGTTTAATATGTTTAACTGTTTTATTATTAGTTTACTATATTTGATTAGTATTAGTTTACTGTGTCATTATTGTTTTGCCACCTTTATTGATAAATTAATACCTAATAGGAAGAAGTGGGTAGCAGTGAGATGAGAAAGCGACCCTAGCGTACCATTTCAGGAACATTTGCTCTATCCGCCAGGACACATCTTTCACCACTTCGTTATTTTTAGTGGAATATTTTCTAATTTGCTGAGAACAGGACAGCCTTCTCTAAAAACCCGTTTCAAATTTCAGGACTGTGACTGATTTGTATGCCTCTCTAACTAAAGTTTCAGGCTGTTTAAGACCACACATGCTAATTAATGTTTATTTTAATTGCAATGCATTTAAATTTCTTCTGGAAAATAAATAGAAGTGATGCTATTTAAAAACATTTCAAGAGAATTTCTTTGAGCTGAAAGGAAAACTAATATTTATAGACATTTTTAGGGCACATTTGCTTCCTGGGACTCTTAATGCAAGGAAAATGCTCATTACCATTTATTATGATTTAGAAAGATATGCAAATGAGCTGCCATAATTAAAAGCAATGTGTAATCTTCTCCACATTCCTAAGCACAAGTGCCACAGCACTGTCAAGAGGGAATTAGCGAAACACGAGCACCCAAATCAGAACTTTTCTCTTTTGGAATGCAGTGTGCTAATGATCTCTGCACTGAGCATTAATTAGGTTTTAAGCTTGTGCCTCAGTTTAGCTTTTTAACCCAAATAAAAAAATATGAGACATTAGTGAGGTGAGACATGGACCCTCTCAGACTCATGGAGCTCCTGGTGTGTTTTGGTGAAAGTGTGACTCCTAAACACACGTAAACGTCAGAAGCTGATGTGTGTCATTAGGATTGATGATCAGGGTGAGTGAAGACGCACGTCAGTCCTAGTGCCTGTGAGCCCAAACAGCCTCTGCAGGCCATTCAAGAGCCATCAAACCCACTTCAATTCTGTATTATCTTCAATTTACTGTCATCTGAACAGAGCCTGCTCACAGCTGAGCCCTTTTGCATTTAATTGCTCTCTCTTTTTCTTTCTTTCTTTCTTTTTCTTTCTTTCTTTCTTTCTTTCTCTTTCTTTCTTTCTTTCTTTCTTTCTCTATTTATCGTTCTGTCTGTCTGTCTGTCTGTATCTCTATCATTCTGTCAGTCAGTCTATCTATATATCTTTGCATTTGTCTCTCCATCCATCCATCCATCCATCTGTGGTTCTGTTTGTGTATCTGTTGACCTGTCATTGTATCTGTTTTGCTTTCTTTCTATCTAATACCTGTCTGTCTGTCTCTCTCTGTCTTTCTCTGTTCATTCGTCCTTCCAGCCATCAGTGTACCTATTGTTCTGTCTGTCTATCTGTCTGTCTATCTATCTATCCGCCTGTCCGTCTATTGTTCTGTCTGTCCATCTCTCTATCTGTCTCTCTGTCTGTCTGTCTGTCTGTCTGTCTGTTTGCTAGTCTTTCTGTCACTTTTTATTGTTAACTCAGTTTTATGATCTGGTCTCTGTGAAACAGAGTTAAAAAGAGAGCTGACAGCAGCACATGACAGCGGCCTCTTCCTATTCTGACCTTTCGAAGACCTCCCATCATGTTCAAACTCCCCACAGTCACCCGCTGCAGCCGATCCCTGCGATACACGCCAGCCCCGTGCGTTAGGCCAGCTGTGTTCCGCGCTCCACCTAAATATACAGAGTCAGCAGCCGCATTCATGGCTCAGTATAAGCTAGTGGGCTGAGGCATTTGTGTGCTTTCGCTGGCTCAGCCATAACATGTGGTTAACAATTAACAAACTGTGATGAGAGATGTGCGTTCAAAAGTTGACAAATGGGGGGAAAACGAAAAAGACCGCATTGCCTTTTCTACAAATGGAAAACAACTGGCTGTGTAAGCCAGCCAGCGGAGAGAAAAATTCTCTCTCCATATTAGTTACAGACGAATACCACTGGCACAGGAAAAATATCATAGCCTGCACATGTTCAGACAACAGTGAAGTCTGTGTAAAATGGTGTGAACTGCTGTTTGTTTATGTGTGGATATGTTGCGAATAAAAAGCTTGTCGTGGATGCAGTCTCTTCATGCAGTTGGTTATGTATATGTACGCTGTATGTTTGTTTAAGTGTTTTGGTATGTTAACTGAGTTTGTAGGCAGCTCTATGGATAGATAGCTTACAAAATATGGCCTTGGACTTAGAACAGTGTTGTAAATTTAGATATGTAATAGTTCCAGCATGCTCCATGTGGTTCAGAGTGACTCCAGACAGAATAGATAAATTGTCTGTAGTACTGTGCCTCAATAAAGACACTTAATGTATCTGGAAGGCTCATTGTGCTTATCAGATTTTCCAGCCTCTGGGCTTCTATCTTTCTTTTTTGCCCTTAAGAGTTTGAGGAGAAATTAAAGGGATAGTTCATGCAAAAAGTAAATTCTGTTATTATTTCTAACATATCCTAAATTCGTGCAAACAATGTGTACATTATATATTCCAATACTTATTTACTCTTTGTGTTATTTCAGTCATGATAAAACTTCTTCTCCACCAAAGTTTATGTCTAATTATGTCAAAAGAAATTATGTAAGGTTACTGCATACTGTAAAAAATGCTTTCTCAAAATTGTAAAATTAACATTTATTATTGGAGTACATAAAACGATTATTGGAGTGTGTTTTACAAGAAAATACTATTTCAGTCATGTTTAATTCAATGTGTTACTTTAGTGTTTCTTTGTTGCTATTTTATAATTTACTAGCAATTTCTATGAAAACTGTTTCAGTGAACCCTACACCTTTTTCTTTCATTATAAATTTGAGAATTAACCCAAGTTTAGTATCAGAGAGGCTGATGCCATTATTTTTACGTCAATTTTACAATCAATTTTCAGTGAATAAGAAGTGCATGAGTTGTAAAGACTAATTAATGGTGCTTTTTATCCTTTTTGGAGCTTGTCAGTTCATTTTATGCTGAACGGTCCCTTTAAGTTTAGTCAGTTTTTTACATTAAAAGTTTTTTCAAACTTTTTATAAGATTTGAAAGATCTTACTGTCATGGTATGCTCACAAATGATAACCACATATGGTCTTAGCGCCAATGGCTGTAAATTGGTCTACACATGACTAAGTAGATGTATTTCATAATTCTCATACAGCAATTTAATCTTACCTTACACTTCATCAAGAAACATAGAAAAAGTGTTTAATGAGAGGGATATTTCATCATCTCTCAATTACCCTGCATGACGATACAAAAAAGGGGATGAGAAATGAAATGAAATGGAGCATTTTTAATTATGATCATTTTGATCTCAGCAAACATGTTCCTCGTGGAATTAGTTGGAGCAATTAAAATGTAATTTATGTTCCTTTCAGCATACAGCGAGTGTTGATTTAAAGCTCAGCTAGCATGCACTGTTTGTTCCAGTATACAGCTTTATGGGGCCTAATTAGCAGTGGTTAGCCAGGACTGCTAGCTGTCCAAACAAACTAAATACTGTTGGCCAATGAGACATACTGAGATGTGTGGAGGCTGGTCTCTAAACGTGTGTTTGTAAACCAATCAGCCTCACTGTGGTTACATTGATTAGTGTCTGGCTGAGTGTGTGTGAGTTTGTGTGTTTATGTGGGTGTGCCGCTCCACGTTTAAAAGGAGCTGAGTTAGTGACTGAGTACATGAGAAAAGAAGAGGGGGAAGAAAATTCTTCTAGAGAGAAACCAAAAGCTGTATAATTATCCACACACACACTGGATCAAGTTTCTCTTTAAAAAGCAACCAATTTTTGTAATGTGTGTGGTTGAAAACAAATTCCTGAAAAGAGATGGATTTTCCTTATAAACACGAATACTTTTCCAGCAGCAATCAGGGGCGGTGCAGTGTATTATTGGAAATATTTGTCTGGTCGAAATTGGCAATGTAAAATATCAGAATTATAGATGTGTCACAGGTTTAACAGACAAAATATAAAATATGTATCTTTAAATAGTCAAAATTAGACACTATCAAAGTTTTATTAGTGCTCTTACTAAATGCCTTGAAGACTTGTAAACATGGAAATAACCGCATATTATTTTGCTGTTCATTCATTTAATTTAAGGACGCCGTACCCCTTTCAGCCTGATATTAATGAAACCTTTAATGCAGCAAAAATAACCACAATCTTCACAAATATGCACTTAAAGGTACAATAGCAAGAAAAGGCAAGTGAGGGCAGTTTAAATATAAACATAAAAAAATAAAATAACAAATAAATAAAAAAAAAAAAAAAAACAAAAAAAAATATATATATTTTTTTTCTTATATAATTTATATAATGCATACATTATATATTATATGAAATTATATAATATTATATATATTTTTATATTATATGTAACATTTCTGTAATATATATATTATATTATCTATCTATCTATCTATCTATCTATCTATCTATCTATCTATATATATATATATAGGTATTTCTATATTATATTATATTTATATAATATTTAGGCAAAACAAGGAAAAAATATATATATATATAGGTATTTCTATATTATATTATATTTATTATATTAGCAACAAAATATTTAGGCAAAACAAGGAAAAATATGCTGAAACATTTTATGTCATCAACAAGAGGCAGCATATGTTGATTAAGGACATTATGAGCATTTGTGTTAGTTTAGTTATGCAACATCTCACCCTACTGTTGTTATGTGGTACTGCAGCTTAATTTATGTGAATCAGATTTGCCTATGAACAGTATTTAAAAGACTAAGAATTCAATTTCATTGTTAAAAAGCAGCAATTGTAACAGCAAACCTATTTAAATAGAAATGTGTTTATACTTAATGTTTTCAAAATGGTTTAAGTTGAAAATTTTGAACCCTAAATATAGCAATCTTCCCATGGACTGAAATGACATGAAGAAACTCAAAGGGAGCGACTGCCCTGAGAAGCAGCTAACCTCCAAATAATGACTGTTTTTCATCTAAAACTCATCTTGCTTGATTGGTGAGGCTGAAAAGCTGAGCTTAACCTTTAAAAATATAGCCATGTGCTTTTAATAGATTCTCTGAGAGCCCCATGATGAAGAGAATTACAGAAATGAACAAGGCAAACAATCAGGGACCTCGCTACAAGGCCCTTGCCATGAGAAGCATTTCAATCACGCACCCAGCTGAATTTTCTCCCAGACCGGAGGTTAATAGCATGAAATGCCCTTCAGTCTCCTGAAAGCGAATACTGGAGCTACAGCAATATATCTGTTTCATAAGTCACCAGCAACCTCATATTACACCACAGAGTTGCTTATAATTCAACATGGGAACATATTCTTTGGAGTTCCAAAGGAGGACCCCTGATATAATTGTTTATTTGTATGTTTTAAAAGTGGCCAAAGGCAACTGCATTGTGTTATCTCTGTCTATAGAGCCACATTTATTAGTGGATGTGTTATTGACTGCAGTGAATAGAGAGCTTGAGATGAGGCATAACATGTTTGTACATACAAGATCAGAAAGTCCCTTGGGGGATTTTTATTTTCTCACAAAGTAAAAACTATGAGATCGAATGGTGCTTGGTGAATAAACTAGACATTAGAATAAAGTTCTAAACTAGTTCAGCCTTGTCTGTTATTATTTAGTGGGTGACTGAAACATTGCCCAATACATTTTTAATTTGTGTTTTTTTCAGTCATTCGTTTGATTAATGCATTTGTCATATGTATATAATTTTTTCAGGTTCATTGATTTATTGTTAATATTGAATATTTTGAAAAATGTATCATAATTTACTTACCCTCATGTTATTCCAAACCTGAAAGGATCATAAAAAATAAATAAATAAATAAAAATAAAAATTATAGGACAATGAAACAAATCACAAATGAAAATTTTGACATCAGTGATGCCAAATATTATTCATACATGCCAAACATTATTGGCTCTTGTGAGTCATGTAACCAGAACTCATTGACATCCATGGTGCCACATTTGATTTAAAAGCAACAGCTGAGATTTTAAGCAAATAATGTTTTAAATTTCAGTCCGTTCCTCGGACAATGTGTTTGTATGGCTTGAGAAGACTTGAAATATATTGCATGAGTCTACTGGACCACTTTTATTGTGCTTTTTTGTTTTTGTGCGTGTGTGATTTTTGTGCTTAATAGCTCTAGTCCCCATTCACTTTCATTATATGGAAAAGAGAAGCAGGAAATTCTTTTAAAATTCTCCTTTTATATTCCACAGAAAATCATATGAATTCAATATGACATAAGGGTGAATATATATTATTTAGTTGGTTTTACTTGAGTTTGATTGCTTTTTGTTGTCCCCAGATGCAAATGGCACTTATAATTCATGCAAGTCACATAAAATTCTTAATGATTCTAAGCATCATTAGTTTGAATCCACTGAATGCTGCAGCACGTTGGCTCTGGATTCTGTTAGGAAAGTGTACAACAACAGCCGATGCATTGGTCACTCGGAGACAATGCGGTACATAAACACATGGAGACTGTGTGAGAATCATAAAAGTCTGCCGCCCTGTTAAATCTGACCCAATATGAGCAATATGCGTCACTGTAATTGTGTTTATTGGGAGAGGGCCCAGACACTGTGGTAATTACATATTGTTACAGTCTGCATCCCTATATATTTGATTTATGTATTTTGGCTCCAGCTGACAGATAAATAAGAAAAATTGTTATATTAAGCGGTAATAAATATGAATCATTTCGCAATCTGCCAGGAAATAATATTGTAATCTGTGAGGTGGAAGGCTTAAACAATGTATGTATTTGTGTGAGTGTACAGCGTGGTCTGTACTTTGAAGAGACTGATATATCACAACCAGCTGAGACACATTTAAGTCCTGTACTGTGTCTGGTCCTTAATACTGGGCGTTACGTATGAGCTGAGGGGTACACTACACTGGTTTCAGTCTGGAAATATGTGAAAAACATAAATAAATAATGGAAGTAAGTTATTAGGATAATTAAAGACACCGTTTTCATTGTTTATGGCTGATGTATAGGAAATAGTGGGGTACAATGTGCTACATTTAACCAAAAGGGATAGATCGCACAAAAATGAAAACAAGATATTTTGTCTATGCAATGAAAGTCAATGGGGTCCAATGTTGTTTTCTATTATATTAAAAACAAAAAAAATAATGAAAAACATTCTGCAAAATGGCTTCTTTTGTATTAGGTAGAAGAAAGAAAGTCATAAAGGTTTAGAACAATATGAGGATGAATAAACTCTAATTTTCATATTTGGGGAACTGTCCCTTTAAGTTGTTCTCCTATCCTTCTAAGTCTCCTATCCACAGAAATGAGAGAGCTGTAGCATTAGTTTGCTATAACATGAAAACTTAAAAAATAACTCAAACATGACTCACACAATCCCATTTTAAAATTGTATTTCCCTGCACATTATTACCATTTGCATAAATCAACCTGAATGTTTAATATTCATATACATTTAAATTTATTCATTTAGCAGGCGCTTTTATCCAAAGTGACTTAGGGTATGAATACAACAAGCGATTCATCATAAAGAGGCAATAAACATGAGAAGTGCTAGTAATAAAACATCATTTAGAATAGTAAACTAGTGAGGCATTAAGGAATAGTGAAAGCAGAGAGGAAGATTTATTTATCTTTTATTTATTTATTCTGTTTTTTGTTTTTTATTTAGTTTTTTTTTCTGGTGAAGAAAACATTTTGTATCATTTGTAATGGTATTTGCAACAGTATTTCACATTTAAAGGGGAAAGATATCACTATTACTTTCTTACCATAATATGTTTATAGTAGCATATGCGAAGCATAATAAGTTTCCACAAAAAATTTGAGAGCTATGACATTATTCCGAAACTCCCACAGAGAGCGTTTCCGAAACTCCCTCTTTGGGCCATCAGAGGGCTCCATCACTGGAGTTTTTTTATAATTCTCTCTGCACTACAATTTCCATGAGCCCCATACCTGGCACTGATCACCTCTGACACCTGTACCTCATTAACCCGGCTATTTATAGCAGACCCACGCGCAGGTTCTCTGCAAAGTGTTGTTTTGCCTTGGTGAACATTTCTGAGCGTTTGTTTCTGTATCTTTGGACTGCCTTTGTTACCGACCCTTTGCCGCCTGCCCCTTGGACTGTGTACTTTGTATTGGATTATTGTGGTTTGATTGCCACCTGTGACCTTGAGCTTGTTAACTGTTAATGATTCTGCCTGATCTGCTCTACTGCCTTACCTGTGCATTGACCACTGCTTGTACAACCACGTTTATTAATAAACCTGCAAATGGATTCCAGTCGTTGTGATGAATCATTACAGCTATAATATGCACATTTAAAATCCGAATCAAATATTACTAATTTTGACTATTGAATTGATTGACTGGGGATTATGAAAAAATTTAAAATAAAACTTAAAATATATTATATATACAGTATATATGGAAAATATTTCTAATTCTTTCCGTCATTTTTGTTAATTGAATTAAGAATTATTTCCCTCATTTTAGTAAGTAGTGGCAATGTTTTTCTAATTTGTTCACTTATTGTAGTTAATCTTGGCCATTTTGTACTAATTTGTTTGAATTAAATCTAAATTAAGTAAAAAAAAAAAATACGTTGCCACGATTTACTAAAATGGGGGGATGAATTAACAAATTGTGGGTTGTTTAATATTCCTAATTTTTATGTAGTAAGCCATTTTTGTTTTTGTATAAAATGTTGCAGTTGTATGTAACATTTCTTTCTACAAATAAAATAGAAAGATATTCATTTTAGTTGCTTATAGGTTTTTACCTGAAGCATATGGCCCACTTTACCCCAAAGATACTATTTGGAGAAAAAAAAGGCTTCATTTAATAATTCACTGCCAAAAAAAAACATGTTTATAGTAGCATATGAATCTATGTGGAACATTTAAACACATTCACAGAGCTCCACACTAAAAAACATCAAAAATTTTCCGCCCCACTACCAACAAACAATACACCACCTTGCCTCACACCCATATGCACAGAGACAAGCAGTCAGTCCTGCCTGTCAGAGGCTGTAGCGTGGCAGAGTCAAGCTGTCTCCTCCTGAGCTTCTCTGTCCTCCTTTTGTTTAGCACTCTGTTCTCTATATAGATGTTGAGCATCGGCAAGACTCCAGCCTGACCTTTGCCGGTAATCCTTATAAAACATAAATGCATGATATCTCCGCTTTTCTCTCTCACTCACTCTGTCTCCACATAAGACCACCCCATGGTCCTCATTACAAGCATCCCACTGCCAGCCGATGTCACTGTCTAATTACAATCACCCTTGATCTGCTAGATCATGACGTGAGACCTGCTGCTCACCGGCGTGCAGTGCCGAGGGTCTTTTCCCCGAAGGCGGTGTGCTGAGACGGGCCGACAGGACTGATGAGGACGCCGCTTGCGGCTCTCTCTCCACGCTGCACTGCGAGCCGACAGGCGGAGGATCATTAGTGAACCAGCTGTTAACAAGCAGCGACAGGACAGCCAATATCACTTCCTGTGTGAGTGACACACCGTGGGTGGCGACAAGAGGCCAGGTGGGCACAAGTTCATCTGATTTGAAAGATTAAATCACCTAGTTTGCCAAGTTTTTCAAAGAATAAATTAATTAACCAGCAAATTAATATATTTACTTGGATTTGATGGTTATGGTGTCATGTTTTGTGAGCATAAATGATTTAAGCTTTCTTCATTAAGACTGTTAAAGAAATTGATCACCAAAATGATTATAAAATAATTATTTTATATTTAATATTAAGATCACACAAGCCTCATGAAAGTTGTTGTGTGACTAAAATCTCACTTAGTTTTTTGTTTTTTTCTTCTTCTTCTTCTTTACTAGCTTTTGTTTTATGCGGACACTAAAAATTACAATCATATAAGTCTAATGAAAGTCATTTGACTGAAACAACTCCCTATTTATTTATTTTTTATGTGTTTTTTTTATGTCTTTTCAGCCTCTAGTTGTTTGCATATTTATTAAACAAAAAACAAAAAATATTCAGACATAAGCCTCTAGTTGTTTGCATATGTATTTGTACAGTCAAACCAAAAATTATTCAGACATCAGATATAATTTTTGTAAGTGAGGATAGCAAAGCATATTATATTTTGGGGTATAATATGTCACAGTTTACTTTACTTTACTTTAAATACTTAAATACTTTACTATAATATACTTTGCTATCCTCACATCCAAAAATTATATCTGATGTCTGAATAATTTTTGAAAAAATTCTTCATACAGTGGGCTTAGTAAAATTGATAAAATAATTTGGAACCAAAAATTATTCAGACACTTTTGACCTGATCATGTTTTGCTTAAGTGTTATCTGACATTATAAAGATGAATTTGTTCTGACACAGTTAACTCCGAGTTCTAGTCATATTTTATTACCATTTTCAAAACTATAATAAATAAACTGATAATGTGTGAAATGCTGAAGAGTTCAGATGCAAAAACCTTTTCTATGCAATAAAAGTGAAATAACTGAACATAAATATATGTGCCTGATAAAAATGTTAATTTTAGAAGAAAATTTCAGATGGCACTTAGAAGCTTTTGCATCTGAATTCTTCTTCTTTTTTTTTTTTTTCTTTTTTTTTTTAGTTAGTATTTTAAAGCCATACAATAGCTTTACATATATTTTGATGTCACAAATCATTGGATCCCATGAGTCATCTGACCAGAAGTCTTCGACATCATTAGTGTCACATTTGATTTGAGAGTTACATGCAAGATTTTTAGCAAATACATACAATATTTTAGATATTTTAGATAATATATACAATATATTAGAAAACTCCAAACATATTGCATGAGTCTACTGGACCGCTTTAATTTTTCTTTTTTGTTATTTTAGTGCTTGCCAACTCCAGTCCCCATTTACTGTCATTATATGGAAAAGAGCAGCAAGATATTTTTAAAAATATGGTCCACAGAAAATCATATGGATTGGTACGACATGAGGGTGAGTCAATGATGACAGAATTTTCATCTTTAGTTGAACTATCCATTTAAGCGTGTTAAATGCTGGTTGTAGTTAGGTTTTCACAGATTAAGCAACCGTGTATTTGTGCATAAGTGTAAGCGTGAGTGTGTCAGTGTGTGCAAGAAGAAAGAAAGAGCTTAGAAATGATGGTATGACACTCTCCCATCAGGACAAAATCCATCACTGTCAAAAGTAGCAGACTAAGAGTAGCAGAGCTCCCAGACCACAGATTCAATTTCACTCCCTTGAGCCGTTCAGCCCTGCCCACACGTACAGACACCTTCCATCTGAATAATAGCTCCGCATAGATTTGAATCTTCACTCTGCACTCCAGAGCAAGGCCACAGTCCAAATCTAACTTTAGGAGTTTTGTTCTTACACATCCCCCTTCTCTCACACCTATATTTATGAAATGTAAACAGCTTATTTGTTACAGAAAGTTTGTGCAAGTTCATAGCAGTTCAGCTGGAGTTGTAATTGCATGGAAAAAGGTGTTCAAAATTCATGTTTGAGGGGAACTTTTGGGTTTTCAGTAATTGTAGACCAACACTGGATAGTTGTTATTTATGTTCTGTCTTAAAATTATAATTTTCACATTATATGATATGATATTATGATATTATAAATTACGCAGGCCCACGATTAGGTCCACAAATGCACCTTAGCTGCTTGGTTTCCAATTAAATGCCAACTACTGGGGCCACCAGATGCCACCTCTATGGAGTTTGATTGAGTGCAGACATGCTTGACAGATTTGAAATTACAACTGGAGTATGTGATCAAAGTTTTAAGGCCGTGGTCCCATCTGGCTTTAAACCACCTTATGTCTCTTGCTCATGCACAAGGGTCACAATTACATAACTGATCTCTCAGAAAAGCCACATGGATTCATTGGTTGTGAAAATTGGTTGAGAGCTGTGAACTCCAGTGTGGTGTAAGCCAATTAATGATTAATGTGTGGCTCTGCCACCTAAAAGGCAGAAAAGGTCAGCGACTCTGCCAAAGTATTCGGGGGTCTCAAAATACTTACAGAGAAATGACACGGCAAATGACGAACTTGCAATTCATTTCTTCCATTCATGTACGAATGATCAGGAAAAGTAATTACATTACTAAATATTGATTTATATATATATATATATATATATATATATATATATATATATATATATATATATATATATATATATATATATATATATAATATATAAGAGAGAAAGCAAAAACAATGCACTTTTTAAAAATGCATTTAAAAAGGAACAAATGTAATATTCCAAAATAGATGATGTGCACTGGCTTCGATCCCTCAGTAGGTGGAGCTGCACTTGAAATAAAAGTTTTGTGAGTGAACAGCGCCATCCAGTGGAATAACACTGTATTTGTCTTAATCACTGTCTTAGTACAAAGCATATATGGCTGTTGATGACTAATATAATATAACATAGCATGATATTTATCTAATATAATAAATTAGTCAATACCATAACAAATAAATAAAATTAATTATAATTCATAATAAATATATATGTAAAAATGTATATTTAAACAAATATATATATATATATATATATATATATATATATATATATCTATATATATATATATATATATATATCAGCAAGAAGCTTGGTGAGAAGGAGACAACTGTTGGTGCGATTATTCGGAAATGGAAGAAATCCAAAACAGCTATCAATTGGCCTCGGTCTGGAGCTCCGTGCAAGATCTCACCTCATGGGGTAAGGATGATCATGAGAAAGGAGAGGGATCAGCCCCGAACTACACAGGAGGAGCTTGTTAATGCTCTTAAGGCAGTTGGGACCACAGTCACCAAGCAAAACATTGGTAGCGCACTACGCCGCTATGGACTGAAATCCTGCAGCACCCACAAGGTCCCCCTGCTGAAGAAGGCACATGTACAGGCCCGTTTAAAGTTTGCCAGTGAACATCTAAATCAGTGGTTCCCAATACTGGTCCTGGAGAACCCCCAGCACTGCACATTTTAGATGTCTCCCTATTCAAACACACCTGATTCAACTCATCAGCTCATTAGTGAAGACTCCAAGACCTCAAATGTGTGTTTCAGATAAGAGAGATACTAAAAGCATGCAGTGTTGGGGGTTCTCCAGGACCAGGATTGGGAACCACTGATCTAAATGATTCAAAGAAGGCTTGGGAGAAAGTGCTGTGGGCAGATGAAACAAAAATTGAGCTCTTTGGCATTAACGCAACTCGCTGTGTTTGGGGGGAGAGAAATGCTGACTATGACCCCAAGAACACCATCCCTACAGTCAAGCACGGAGGTGGAAACATTATGCTTTTGGGCTGTTTTTCTGCTAAGGGTACAAGACGACTTCATCACATTGAGGGGCAAATGGATGGGGCCATGTACTGTAAAATCTTGGATGAGAACCTCCTTCCCTCAGCCAGAACTCTGAAGATGGGTCATGGATGGGTCTTCCAGCATGACAATGACCTGAAACATACCACAAAGGCAACAAAGGAGTGGCTCAAGAAGAAGCACAAAAAACATCTTACCTCTGTGCTTGCCAGCAAGGGTTTCTGAAACAAGTACTATGTAATGTTTTGATTGGGAATCAAATACTTATTTCACTCACTGAAATGCAAATCAGTTTCTAACCTTTATATAATGTTTTTTTTCTGGTTGATATTCTGTCTTTATCCATTAAAATAAACCTATCATTCTGTCCTAGATGCGTGTTCCATCTACGCAACATTGACAGATAGCTAACAGGAGTCAGAAAAGGGCAGACGCAGTAGTAAAGTTGAAAGTTTTACTGTTTTGTTCTTTCCTCTTCTTTCTCTTTTTTGTAAAACTGAAATATACAAAGATTACAAATGTCTTGTTACAAAATATTCTCAAAATAAACACAAATGAATTTCCGCTGTTTACAAATATTCTCTGAGCACATATTAAAAGGCTACAATCAGTTCTTCTTAGTGTAATTATAAACAAATTGCCATCACTGTTGAATAGTTCGTTTTTTAAACTCAAACTAATGAATTACAAATATTTATATACACATTCATGCAAACACTGCAAAAAAAAAGATAACAAACTTACAGGCAAAGCCTTTCTGAGGCACAAAATGTAAAGAAAACAGAGAGATGACTTGTTGGCCCACCACACAGAAAGAAAACTAGAATACAGTGGCTATTTCCTGGTTAACCTCTAACCCAAGAGTCACATGACCTAAACCAAACCACTAAGAAAATGGTTTACAATAATCAATTTCTTTGTTATAACATTAAACTGCCACAAGATGGTGCTAGTAAATAAAAAACAAATGTATGTCATGACACTCCCCGCCTGGTATTGTTTAGATACCACCATATAACCTGAGAATGTTCACATAAGACCTCACAAATATCAGTCCTCCGTTGGCATGAGCAGAACTGTTTCCGATATAGGTCTGAGGAATGTCTTGATTGTCCCATTCCTTGCAACTCTTAGTTCAACCGTTCTGACTCTTTTGTCACTGCCAGGAAAAGTCTTGGTCACAAGAGCCATAGGCCATTCATTGCGCTTACTTTGAGCATCCTTAAGAAGGACAACATCGCCCTCTCTTAGATTTCGTCGTTCCTCTTGCCATTTGCTTCGGCTTTGAAGCGTTGAGAGGTATTCACGCCTCCATCTATTCCAGAAAGTATTAGCAAGATGTTGCACCCTTCTCCATTGCTGTCTATGGAGATTGGTTTCCTTGAAATCACCTGGAGGTGGGAGGAGTGTATGACCCTTTTGAGTTAGGAGCATGGCTGGCGTTAACAAGAAAGGTGAATCTGGGTCTGTTGAAATAGGAACAAGGGGTCTTGAATTAACGATTCCTGTAACCTCTGCCATCAAGGTGGACAACACTTCATGTGTCAAGCGGGAAGGACTGATCTGTTGTAGCATGGAATCTAGTATGCGCCTGGAGACTCCTATCATCCGCTCCCAGGCTCCTCCCATGTGGGATGCATGAGGTGGATTGAAGACCCATGAAAACACCCTCTCCACTCAGGTACTTCCTCACACTAGGCTCTTGAGGATCATTTACCACAATTTCCAGCTCTTTACAGGCTCCTACAAAATTGGTCCCGCAATCAGACCGAATTTGTTTGACAGGACCTCGTAGAGCAAAAAACCTTCTCAAGGCGTTTATAAAGGTAGATGAATCCATACTGTCAATCAGCTCAATATGTATGGCACGAATACTCATACAAGTGAAAAGAACAGCCCATCTTTTGCTCTGAGCTTGTCCTCCTCGCGTGCGCCTTGCGACAACTGTCCAAGGTCCAAAAACATCAAGACCGACGTTCGTGAAGGGAGGTTCAGTGCTCAGGCGATCGATGGGCAAGTCCGCCATCTTCTGCTCAGTTACCTTCCCACGAAGCTTGTTGCATATGATGCACTTGTGTACAATGCTGTTGATAAGCTTCCTAACAACAACAATCCAATACCCTGCATTGCGGATAGCTGATTCAGTAAACACACGACCCTGATGCTTGACTCGATCATGGTAATACTCCACAAGTAGCTTCGCAGCATGACTGCGTCCTGGAACAATCAAAGGAAACTTCTCTTGGAGATCCAAAGTTGCATTTTTAAGCCGACCTCCTATCCTGAGAAGACCTCTACTATCTACGTAAGGGTTCAGTTTTTTCAGAGCACTGTGCCTCGGGATGTCATCTTTTTTGGCGATGCAGGTGAGCTCTTCTTGGTAAGCTTCCCTCTGAATACTCTTGATTACAACTTCCTCTGCTTGTAACAACTCTTTCACTGTACGAGGCTTAGCACAGTAGTGCCATGAGCTGCAGGCTCTTTCTCTATCATCAGACGACTTGTAAGTCTGGGCGACATGTATGAGAAAAGCTATGGCTCTGACTAATGACCTCCAAGAAGAGAATCGCTCGAATCGTTGACATTCAAGATGAAAATCATCGGATACAGTAGTAGCAAGAGGGCGAACTTCTGTGTCCAACTCTGGCCCGAGGAGGTCAAATTCCCTCTCCTCCAGAGACAGATTCGGATCCATTTGCGACAGGAAGGCAGGTCCTGTAAACCAGGTGGTGGTGCCCAACAGAGCTGCAGGAACGGAGCGGGTGGCATGATCTGCAGGGTTATGCTTAGTAGACACATAGTGCCATTGCATTGGGTTTGACACTCTATGGATACGCTGCACTCTGTTGGCTACGTATACATAGAACCGTCTTGTCTGGTTATAGATGTACCCCAGGACGACTCTACTATCCGTGTAAAACTCCACAGCATCTAAAGTGAAGTCCAGCTCGTTTGTGATTATCTCTGCTATCTCTGCAGCTAAAACCGCAGCTCCTAGTTCCAGCCTGGGAATGGTATGAGCAGCTTGTGGAGCTAATTTGGCCTTCCCCAATATGAACCCAGTGTGGCATGCTCCTTCGCCCATGATGACACGAAGATATGCCACTGCTGCAATCGCTTTGACAGAAGCATCAGAGAAAATGTGGAGTTTCTTCCTCAGAGCTGTAGAGAGAGCAGTATAAACATATGTTCTAGGAATCTCCAGCTGTTTTAGATCTTGTAGGGATCTCCTCCATGCATTCCATGCTTCTTCCTTGTCTTCAGGGAGGGGAGAATCCCAGTCACAAGTCTCACCTGAGAGTTCTCGTAGCAGGAATTTCCCTTCAATGATGACAGGGGCAACGAACCCAAGTGGGTCGAAGAGACTGTTGACAGTAGCCAGTATCCCTCTCCGAGTAAAGGGCTTCTTAATGTCGGTTACATGAAAGGTGAATGTGTCCCCCTTCACATCCCAGCTAAGTCCGAGACTACGTTGGATGGGGGTAGGGTCAACTTCCAAGTTGAGATCTTTGAGTCCCTTCGCATGATCTTCAGTCGGAAATGCATTCATTACTTCCTTGCTATTAGAAGCAAACTTGTGCAATTTTAAATTTGAAGTTGCCAGCATTTTCTTTGTTCGTGTCAACAGATCGATTGTTCCGGCAGCTGTGGGTGTTGACAAAAGTCCATCATCGACGTAGAATTCTCTCTCTACAAAGTGTCTGGCATCTGAACCATATTCCTCCTCACCATAAGCCGCTGCTCGTCGAAGACCATAAATGGCTACAGCAGGAGATGGACTATTACCGAACACGTGCACCTTCATGCGGTATTCAATAATCCCTTTGCTGGTGTCATTATCCTTGAACCAGAGAAAACGAAGAAAGTCTCTATCTTCCTCTTTCACAATGAAGCTGTGAAACATCTGTTCGATGTCTGCAGTTACAGCTACCAGCTCCCTTCTAAAACGTAGTAAGACTCCCAAGAGGCTATTATTTAAGTCAGGACCAGAGAGAAGAACATCGTTCAAGGAGATGCCCTGTTTTTGCGCGCTGGAGTCGAAGACAACTCTGATCTGATCAGGCTTCTGTGGGTGGTACACCCCAAAGGTAGGTAAATACCAACATTCCTGGCCTTCTCGAAGAGGAGGGGCTACTTCGGCATGGTCACGATCAAAGATGTTCTGCATGAAGGTAACAAAATGAGACTTCATCTCAGGCTTCTTTTCCAGTGTGCGCAAAAGGGAAGTTAGGCGTGTAAATGCCTGTTCTCTATTATTAGGGAGTCGTTGGCGAGGTGTTCTGAATGGGAGTGGTGCAACCCAACTATTGCTCTCGTCCATGAACATCTCTTTATCCATGATGTCCAAAAAACCTGTCTTCAATAGACAATCCAACTTTATTATCCTCCTTTGTCCTCTCAAAGATGGTATCTCCTATGGCATAGTCATCAAAGATGAAGGTGCCGTGCGCCAGAGATATCTCAGGCGGAGGCTTGATGTCAAACTTCTCCCTAACACTGAGTTTGTTGGGACATGGAGGAAGTAGAGAAGGACGTCCATTATCAAGTACATGGGTACGGTAAGCACTAAGTGCTGCAGACCTGTGGACAGATCCTAAGCAGACGTCTCCGACTACGACCCATCCTAGGTCTAGTCTTTGTGCGTAGGGTGCGTTATTAGGACCATTACGTTGCTCCCGTACTTTATGAACCTGAAGGATGTCACGACCCAAAGGGAGAAGAATTTGGGCTCTGAATCCAAAGGAGGAATGCAATTCGCGATGGGCTTTAGGTGAGTGTGCCAACGTGCTGCATCAGGTGTTGGTATCTCGGCCCTATCGTCTGGCATATTGTTGCATTCGATCAATGTTGGCAATTTCACCTTCATTACTCCATCTAAAGACTCTATAATGAAACCAGTAGCTCTTCTTCCCGCAGTCTCTGTCACACCTGCACAGGTACGTAGAGTATATGTTGAGTTCTCTCCTTTGACATGCAGCAAGTCGAAGAACTTGGTTCTAGCGAGCGATCTATTGCTCTGGTCATCCAGGATCACATAAAGCTTGATTGCTCCTTCTGGGTGGCCTTCTGGGTAAACCTTAGCCAGGCAAATCTTAGAGCATGACCGTGAACATTCACCGTAACCACAGACTTCTGTACACTTGGAAGTTATAGCAGGTTGAGGCGTGTCTTTATCTCCCTCCCCGCCATGATCAAATAAGTTTGAAGGCGGTGGTCCTGGATGAAGCGCTGCGATATGAGCATCACTGCCACATTCCTTACATTTAATAGCTGCCTTACAGTCCCTGGCCAGATGAGTGGTTGTTGCACAGCACCTGTAGCAAACACCTTTCTCCTTTAGAAAAGTCTTGCGCTCATCCAGAGGTTTGATCCTAAAACCTCTGCAACGATTGAGAGGGTGGGGCTTCTTATGAATCGGGCAGACCTTATTCACATCATCCAACTCATAGTTTGAGCTGTGTGTCTGACTCACAGTCGCTGCTGACACTTCCGTCTTGTGAGTGTAGACTGAGCTTTTCATTTGTCTCTTGAATTGCTGCTCTGGTTTCAACACACTATGGATTCCTGAAGACAGAGCAAAACTTGGATCGTTGCGTGTTCGAGCCTCTCTGCTGATGAAATCACAGAAGAATGAGAATGGAGGAAAGGCGACTTGATGTGCTGATTTGTACTGAGAACCTTGAGCCATCCACCTCTCCTGAAGACTGTAAGGTAACTTATCTACGATGGGAGCAACAACACCACGTGCGGTGTCAAGATAAGTAAGTCCGGGTAGGTAGCCTTCATGTTTCGCAGACTCCACTTCCTGTAGAAGATCTCCAAGTTCTCTAAGCTTTTTCGCATCTTTGTTGCTGATTTTTGGAAAGCTATCAATCCTGTCAAAGAGGGATTTCTCAATAATCTCTGGAGAGCCATAGCAATCTTCCAAGCGCTCCCATGCTTTTCCAAGCCCTGCGTTTGGATTACCTGTGTGCACAGCTCTGATCCTTCGCACATGTTGTGAAGACTGTTCTCCCAACCATTTAGACAGAAGTTCTAACTGCTCAGCAGCTGATAGGTGCAAACCTTCAATTGCGTTGATGAAAGAGGACTTCCACGCCCAATAATTCTCGGGACGATCGTCAAACTTGAAGAGCCCTGAATTAACAAGCTCTCGGCGTGCTAAGTACCTGGCGACCTCACTCACATTAGTGTCGTTGTTGAACGATGGTTGTGGTGTTGTCTTATATGGAGAAGAAGTGAACGGTGGAATTTGGTATTTTTGACTAGTTGTTTGCACTGACTTCTGAGGATGCTGCGTTATACTCTCAGTATCAGGTTTATTGTTAGAATCTCTGACATCCCAAGATGCTAAGCGATGATGCCTTGGAGGTGTCTCAGGCCTCAACACATGGACAATGGGCTTTAGAGGTAGTTGACATGGCTCATCTCCAGCCGGAGACAATAACCTCAGTTGAGACTGATTCATGACGTAATCACGAGTGCGATCAGAAACTTCTTTCACATCGGAAATCCTTTCTCCAAGTTCACTATCTGCTGCTGCCTCCAAAACCTTCGTCTCCGCAATGGCTGCTGCCACCTCACTTTCATGCTTTATAGCTGCCAGTGACGCTTCCATGCATGCCTCTGTAACTTTCAGTTGAGCTTTCTCAATCAAGATTTCGGATTCTTTTTTAAGGAATTCAGTCCTGGCCCGTGCAGCTTCAAGTTTAGCGCGAGCCTTGGCAGCAGCTGCGCTAGCCGATGAGCTTCTAGATCTATTAGTCGAAGCAGAAGCTATAGATCTTGTTTCAAATGCTTGACTTCGCTCTGTAGCTTCCCCAGCCTCCATAGCTTTCTCAGCCTCCGTAGATTTCTCCGCCATCATGAATTGCTAATACTGTCTAGGAGTACAGGGCGTGATGATGAACGAGGAATGATGGAGTTGAAGCTTGCTTTCCTTGAACTTCAGTACCTACTGAGCGGTTGCCTTTTTACTATTCTGTCCTAGATGCGTGTTCCATCTACGCAACATTGACAGATAGCTAACAGGAGTCAGAAAAGGGCAGACGCAGTAGTAAAGTTGAAAGTTTTACTGTTTTGTTCTTTCCTCTTCTTTCTCTTTTTTGTAAAACTGAAATATACAAAGATTACAAATGTCTTGTTACAAAATATTCTCAAAATAAACACAAATGAATTTCCGCTGTTTACAAATATTCTCTGAGCACATATTAAAAGGCTACAATCAGTTCTTCTTAGTGTAATTATAAACAAATTGCCATCACTGTTGAATAGTTCGTTTTTTAAACTCAAACTAATGAATTACAAATATTTATATACACATTCATGCAAACACTGCAAAAAAGATAACAAAAAAAAAACTTACAGGCAAAGCCTTTCTGAGGCACAAAATGTAAAGAAAACAGAGAGATGACTTGTTGGCCCACCACACAGAAAGAAAACTAGAATACAGTGGCTATTTCCTGGTTAACCTCTAACCCAAGAGTCACATGACCTAAACCAACCACTAAGAAAAACAAATACAATAAACAACACCTATCTTACAACAAAAAAACACAACAACATTGCACAACAAAATAAAAAACAAACCCATCTCAATACACCTATCATATAAATTACAGACCCTTAATTTTTTTTTTGTAAGTGGGCAAACATGCAAAATCAGTAGGGGATCAAATAAATATTTCCCCACTGTATGCATATGTATTATTAATAATAAATTCTGATTTATTAATATATACACACACACACATGCACACATACATACACATAATTAATTAAAAAAAATTAACTTTTCTCAAAGATTGCTTGAATTTATTCAAATATTTAGGTACCCACAGATAAAAACATCATCAAATATATTTATGCAAAATTGAGTACATAAGAGCTAATGACTGGAAGACAAAATATGGGCAGAGTTCAGGTAAGGCAAACTCTACTGAACACATTTTCAAAAGGGTTAATAGGCAGTGTCAGTGAGACTTCAAACAACGCTAGATTTCATAATCACACAGGTATTCTGTCAGGAGCAGTGCCATGCACGACCGTCATAGACAGTTTTATCTGAATTCAGTGGGTGTTTAACAAAAGTGAAGCACTTATATTATGTGAATATCAACTTGATATCAAAGACAGCACAATTTAATATCAAAATCTGATATTACTATTACATCACTACACGTATAAAATAAGGGTATATTGAGTGTGTATTAGCAGTGCTTCTCTGGCAGTTAATTGGTGAATCCGACATCATGAGTTCAGTGGGTGTCATTCCAAATAAGATCCATGAGATCTCCAAGGAGCATCTTCACCATTCTAATAAAATTACTTCTGACCCAAATTCCCACCAGTCGCTCTAAGTACCAAACAACTTGAGTGAATTTCTAAGTAAAAAAGTAAAAACCTACATCAGCTAAAGCAGCATTTGCTGTCAAAAACAGCAGTGCTGTGATTCTTAAGGCCCAGCCTTTCACAGTAACTTCCTCAAAGCAAAGTCTCCTCCATCCGGATCCTTAAAGGAGAGGGATGCTCTGTTTTTTTTTTTTTTTTTAAGGGTCAACCCCTCCAAGCTCAGTTTTAAAATCGGCCACTAGAGGGGGTATTTCCTGATTCTGTCACTGAGGTCCTTTATGTACCTTCCCCTTTGCCTTCTTCCTGCTTTGGTTTGGAGTTTGCCACGCTCTGGCTTTTTTCTTCATCATTCCCTGCCTCTGAAATTGAAAAATAGAGAGTTAATTTGTTAGTGAAAGCAAAAACATAAACAAGAGACAGATGGTTTTAATGAAAACTAGAAAGCTAAGCACGGCAGGCAGTTTAGCAGTTGCTGCAATGCTTTTTCACAGGGATGCCCTCAGCTAACAGGCCGGTATTTGATAAAGCACATCCGTGTTTGTCTTAAGCTAAAAACTGGTGCGGGAAGCCACTAACATGCCGTCTAAACTCTCTAGTTAGCCCAAAAGCAGGCTTGTCTGATATATTATTCATGGCTAGCCTGCCTCTCAGTGTTTTGATGACACTGCAATGTTCTTTCTGAAGAAGCAACACTCACTTTACTCACCTGCTTTGCTGATATTGAGCTCAGACAGAGTTTGGGAGAGTCTGCTAGCGTCCAGGCTGCCGGAGGTTCCCAGGATGTCGTGTACAGCATTGCGTCTGCCGGTCCTTCCAGAGGCGATGAAGTCTTCATATGTCACCTCGACATCAGTCATATCTAATGCGTTTCAACATAGCAGTGCCTGTGACAGAGAGAGAATTTTTTTTTTTTTTTTTTTTTTTTTTTTTGCTGTGACATGCAGTTGCTTTGCAAGTCATTTAACATAAAAAAAATGTAAAAAAAAAATTAATGTGACTTTAAGAATATAAGATCACTTTATACCTACTAAATGGAATCTAAGCAGAAAGAACACAAACAGCACTCAGTGCTGCATTAAAATAATTTTTTTATTACAACGTAATTATTAAAATATTTATTTGCTTACTGCTATACATTGGGCCAATGGTTCTCAAAAACATTTTAAATTTATGCTAGTCAATCAAGATAGCATTTCCATTTTAATGTGCTCTGATGCATTTTTATATTTTATATAGACACTATTTTAAATATTATAATAATATTTCTTTGAAAAATATATTACAAAATACACCAAAACAGCATATTAACAACATTTTTTTTTTTAAAATCTTTGAAAAATATATTACAAAAATATTATGACTGTTTTCAACATTTATAATAATGAGAAATGTTTACTATTCTACAAATCAGCATATTATTATTATTTTTTTTTTTTTCTTTTTTGTGACACCGAAGAGTAATGGCTGCTGAAATTACAGCTTTGCCATCACAGAATTAAAATTAAAATATTAAAAACAAAAAAACAAAAAAAAACAGCTATTTATAAATTATATATTATTATATAGCTATTTATAAATTATATATTATATTATATTTCACAACATTACTGTTATTACTGTATTTTTGAACAAATGCAGCCTTGGTAAGTATGAGACTTTGTTCAAAAACTTCTTACTGAAGCGTTCAAAAAATCTCTCTGATACCAATTTTTTTTAACAGTTACAGTCTTTTTAGATTAATAAATTTCAAACTTTTTCAAAATGATTCCATTACTGATCAACATTTGAACAAAGACTGTTCTAACCATTAAGAATCCCAAGCAAGTAACAATGTATAGATTATATAAGCAGCCATAATCTGGCCTAGATAAGAAGATAAGCTTGGAAAAGGGACTGTTAATTCTGTGCCACATTTGTGATCTCATGCATTTCTATATTGTCCTTCTGGATTTGCTTTTTATTGGAGATTCTTTTTTTATGTTGTGCGAAAAAAAATATATCCCATAAAACATTTTTTTTATAATCTGATCCCTGATCAGATCATCAAAACAGATGTGGCACAACTCTGCAGCAAGATTATCTAGAATTGTATTGAACTAAATATCACTCATGATGTATAAGGACGGTCTTCCCTGAGCTCAGAGTTATATTTAGCCAATGTTATCATCTTAGCACCGTCATTCTCAGCTATTGCCTTCAAAATAGTGCCACTGTGTGGTGAAACACCCATAAGGAGGTCATCATTAAAGGGCTGTTCACAATATTATTCTATTCTATAAGTGAAAAAAACAAACAAGAAATGAGTATTATTTGTATTAATGTTCTCTCTTTATGTAGTTATATGACATACATGAGCATGTGATCCACATGCAGGTCAAATTTATGCAGAAATGTAGACATTTCTGAAACTTTTCTTCACCACTGTACTTGACATACCATAATATTATCACATTCTATTGAAAGGCCTCTGCTGTAAACACTAAATGAATTGCCTTTTTCCATTTATACATGGGAAAGAGGCATAATTTAAAGCCCACTTGGCAAAGCAGTTCAAGTCTAAGTCCAAAAATCAATAAGGACTTGAGTAAGCAGTTCCTCAAGGCAACAGTAACAATTGTGCAGAAGAGTTGTCACACACGCTCACGTTTGTTTTGATACCTAATATTACAAATGATTTCATCAATATGTGATGGTAAAAGATACATTTATATTCCAGTTTACTAATTTTAATCTATATGTAGTATTGAGGTATGATCTGAGGACAGGTGGTTTCAGGGGAAGTGAGTGATAATACAACGTTATCATTTCAATGTTAATAAACAGAAGTCAAAAGAAATACTCATACTAGTTATCTAGTAATATTATTTTTAATATAATCTAGAAAAAAAATTATCTGACGTATTATGAAGGAGTATGTTCTACAATAGCTCTAATGTTAGTTAGAAAGTGCATCATAATAATAGTGAGATAATCTAAGATTTGCTTCATTCATATATTAAACCCTTCATTGCCCCAAACTCAGAATATAAATCACCTTATTAACTAAAGCAAAACTGAAAAAAAAAAAATGCATATTGTTGTGACATCATAGCTCGCCCCCATTTGCCTTTGTTTAAATGAACACACAATCCTGACATTTTGACAGATCTGTGAACAATTAGAGCATAAAATGCATTATTTGATATGACGTAAAAATTAAAAAAAAAAAAAAAAAAAAATGTTTTTGTTGCAAGACACTGGCTGCTCGCTCTCGTCCTTGATATCTCACGTGTACTCGGTAATAATATCATATCAAAACATAGTATCCAACATGACATATCCCGATATGACAGCTGCAAGTACAAATCCTCCCACCAGAACAATTATTTCATTTACAGCACAACATACGGCGTCTGAGTGCAACGGGTTGAATAAATCTGACAGGCTATACAAAGATGCTAATAAAACAGGCGCGAGAATACGACTCAGAGGCCGAGCGAATTCGCAAATCATACCTGTTTTAGGCTGGACGTTTTCCTAATGGTCAAGGCTATGCAGCTTTGTCTCTGCAGTTAATAGGCTACTTCAGTAGGATGCGACGGTGCTGTCAGTGCTGGTGCTGCTGGTTCAGTCCATGGGTCTGCAAGAGAAGAGATGGGTGACGTATGCGCGTTGCTGAGTGCTGATGATATACGAGGATTATCCAAAACCATTCTGTCTGCTTATGCCGAGTAGCGCTGAGGCGTTTGATTCATCTCAGTGACTCGAGTCTTTTGTACCAGTTCACTGATTTGTTCAGTGATTCTTTGTTTTGTGTTTCAACGTCCGCCAGAAGGTGGCGACAGTGAGTCGTTTTTGTTATGATTCGTTCACTGATTCTTTGAAAAGACGGTCATTATGATTTTTACACATTGTATTGTTTTTTTCCCTATGGAAGCAAATAAGAGACATAACTATTTGAAATTTAACAGCCACTGAATACTTAGTTTTGAAATATTTTATTTCGAAAAACATTTATCTGAATTTATTTGCTCTGAATTCACCCCTTTGAAATGATTTTACTTTGGAAACCATATATCTGAATTTATTTGTTTCGAATTTACCTCTCAAAAATTGAATTTCGATTAATATTTTTCAATGCTCACAAATTCAGATAAAAAAAAAATCAACTTACAGAATTTCAGATAAAATAGATTCAAGTTGATCAAATTTGATTGCTCAAATTCAGATCTCAAATTTCAAGTTAATATTTTTCAAAGAAAACATTAGTCTAATTCGACTGCTCAAATTCAAATTATGTGTGTGTGTGTGAGAGAGAGAGAGAGAGAGGGAGAGGCGCGGGCGCGATCGAACAGTGGAAACATAAAAAATACTGCGTCATTTTGTGCATACAGGACATCATTCAAACTGCAAAGTGTTTACTTATAATTGTGTACACTCACAATAAAACACAGCATTGTGCTTTTGTCAAACTATAAACTCTTGTCAAACTGTAACCTACAACTGTCACCAAACCAAAATCTCTCTTTCTCTCTCTCACACACACACACACTGTTTAAAAGCAAAAAATATTTATCCAACCCCATTTAAAAACAGTCTGTTGGTGCCATCTTTTAGACATTCATCATATTGCATTGGTTTTCATTTCTTGTCCTCTTTTGGGGGTGTCAAGACGAACAGTCCATCGACGCATGGCTGAGTCTCAGTTAGGGAACTGTACAGGACTCTGACAGATGAAGAATTGGACCAGTGTGTGATAGACATAAAATCCAGGCAGCTTCATTCTGGATATCGAATGGTGAAAGGACTTCTTCAAGCTCAAGGACTGTGGGTGCAGTATGAACGGGTCAGAGCTTCCATGCACCGTGTTGACACCATCGGAGTCATATCCCGAATTACCAACTTAAGTTGCATTGTTCGAAGAACCTACTCCGTTCCTAGCCCACAGTCCTTGATGCACATGGATACAAATCATAAACTAATCCGGTAAGTTTTTAAAGTCATTTTATTGACAAAGGACAGATTAATTAAAAACATTAAGATAGTATTGTAATGAAATAATTATACTTTTGTATAGGCCTATTCATCATACCATCTTTATTTAATAGTGCTGATTTCATGCTACTGCACACATATTCTCCATCAAACATGATAACTGTGTTGTTCACATTCACTTTTGACATACTAAATTACTTTTTGATTGCTTCTAAAAATGACAGTAATAATCTAGGGTTTTAGAAATTGCTTTATTTCATTTTGCAGTTGTTAAAAACATTTTTTAACTTGGTCACAAGTATAAAGTTCACAATTCAGATGCTTTTTCAAAAGCTTACCTGTGAAAAAGCAAACAACTAACATTTTCTCTGTTATATTTATCTTTTTTGTATGTGTGTTTTCCTACAGCTACAACATTGTCATCTTTGGTGGTTTTTCACGGAAGGTAAGGCACAATTTCAGGATTACACAGTACACGTTTGTCATTAGTGTACACAATTATTTCATCCAAGTAGTAAAACTGTGTGTGTGTGAGAGAGAGAGAGATTTTGGTTTGGTGACAGTTGTAGGTTACAGTTTGACAAAAGCACAATGTTGTGTTTTATTGTGAGTGTACACAATTATAAGTAAACACTTTGCAGTTTGAATGATGTCCTGTATGCACAAAATGACGCAGTGTATGTTTTTATGTTTCCACTGTTCGATCCCGCCCGCGCCTCTCCCTCTCTCACACACTCACACACACACACACACACATTCCAGCATTGCAATCTTGACATCGTAGTCTGTTCATTATAGTCACAGAGCTTCAGAGATAAGGCAGGGCTATAGATTAGATGTCCCTAAAGAACCCGCGTATCTAACAGTAGTTCCGCACTACATTAATTAATTTGCACGAGAGTTTTATTTATTTTTATACCGTGTATTTTCCGTGTAAATTCATGCACCGAACCGTGACGCATCACAGACAGAGTGTGTGAACCTGTAGTAAGGCATATGCCCAGTCTGTTCTGTTCTCGCGCTCCACTTAGGTGCGCTGCATTCTGATTGGATCAGATAGCATACTGCGGGAGGTCGGGACCGCGGAAAATCGTGCTATAAAGCAATTTAGAAATCGCGCATGCTCAAATCGTGATTTTATTACGATTTCGATTAATTGCACAGCCCTACCTGGAAGTCATCTTTACAGGTTTAACATCCTCCGTGCCGATCGACTTCTTGGATCACGACAGACAGGTCGTCGTGTTCATGGGCTGCATCCGAAAACTTAGGCAGGTGACTTGCTGCCTCGCTGCCGTATCAGGCAATGACTTTGCAGGCAGTGTTTTTGCACGAAGGCACCTCATGAAACTGATTTTGGACAGGCTTCTGAGGCAGAGTAACGGTTTAATGATCTACAACAAAATATAGAGAGCTTTGGTGATAACTAAGTGGATATTTCATTACAGCAATATTAATTTCTCGCTAGAAATGACATAAAAAGTGGAAAACGTTGATCAAAAACATACAAACTGACCACCGACTGCAACTTTCAGACGCCATCTTTATTTTTTAGCTTAACTGTCACAGAATGAAACACAAAGGATTGTGGGATATCAAAGGCAGCGAAGGATACATCTATGCTGCCTTCAAAATTTGGCCAGATGAAGGCATCTCAGGAGACAGGAACTGAAGCTAAGATTGAATTCGGACGTGCCTTGATGCCTTCCTTGGAATGCGTCCTCCGAAGGCAGCATTTTTCAGTTTTCGGATGCAGCCATGGTCGTGCTCCTCTTCTTCTTCTTCTTCTTCTTCTTCTTCTTCTTCTTCTTCTTCTTTCCGTTTCATGGCCGTTCACTCCTTAGGAGTATTACCGCCACCTACTGTATACCTTGCGCACATGATCGTCGTGCTCTGATAGGCGCTCAACTGTTTTTCCTATCCTGGGTAGGCCGGATGTTACCATGTGAATATTTAACTTGAATTTTTTGATCAGAATTTGAGCAGTCGATTTAGACTGATGTTTTCTTTGAAAAATATTAACTTCTGATCTGAATTTGAGCAATCAAATTTGATCAACTTGAATCTATTTTATCTGTAAGTGGATTTTTTTTTTTTATCTGAATTTGTGAGCATTGAAAAATATTCATCGAAATTCAGGTTTTGAGAGGTAAATTCGAAAAAATAAATTCAGATACATGGTTTCCAAAGTAAAATAATCTCAAAGGGGTGAATTCAGAGCAAATAAATTCAGATAAATGTTTTTCAAAATAAAATATTTCAAAACTAAGTATTCAGTGGCTGTTTAATTTCAAATAGTTATGTCTCTTATTTGCTTCCATAGATAAGTATTAAAACACACTCGGAACACACGAAAAATAAGTCAAAACTCTGTTGTGAAAATACACAACAGTAGACTTGCTAAAGAATCAGAATCAGAAATACTTTAATAATCCCAGGGGGGAATTATTTTTGTTACAAACTCCAGATATACAAACAACATATATTAAGAACTATAAATATATTATAGATTGATATGTGACATTTCAAATAAAACATTGCTGTCCATTTGTTTTCATTGAATAAATTCCAGACAGTGCAGCTGTTGCACTGACATTTCCCACCACACGGCAGTTGTGCTGGGATGACACCCAGCATATAGCAATCCAGATATTTTTTATCAATGGCTCTATTGTTTGACATTTAGTCCAAAACATGTTGTTTGTTGCTTGCCAGGGCCGTTGGAACATTATCCTTTAAACAGAAGAATATGGTGCAAAATGGCATCTGCAATATTCCTTTATTTTGGTTTTGTACATAGTAGCTTTGAGTCTGTAAATTTGTCAGAAAAGTTAATAACAAGAAACAAGTTAATAATGAAAAAAATTAACGTGCTGGCAAACGCATTCATGCAGAAAAGAATAATTATATATATATATATATTAGGGGTGGGCGATATGGAAAAAGTCAAGAATAGTGAGTGATTTTTCTGTTTTCTGTTGTTGTTTTGTTATCGTTAAAGGAATAGATCACCCAAAAATATAAATTTTGTCATCTGTCAATTCTGTCATAGTGTTTCATTTTTATACCATCATTTACTCACGCAAAAGTTGTTTTAAACCTGAAGGAGTTTATTTCTTCTAATGAACATAAATGCTTTTTTGAAGAACGTGGAAAACCAAACAGTTGCTGGTGCCCACTTCCATAGTATTTTTTCCTACTATCAAATTTTATGTGGACCAGCAACTGTTTGGTTACCCACATTCTTCAAAATATCTTCTTTTGTGTTCAGCACAAGGAAGAAATGAATTTTAGAGTGGCCTTTTATTGTGGCCAGCCTAAAGCACACCTGTGCAATAATCATGCTGTCTAATCAGCATCTCGATATGCCACACCTGTGAGGTGGATGGATTATCTCGGCAAAGGAGTAGTGCTCACTAACACAGATTTTCGGTGCGTTACAAACGGGATATAATCGCTGAAGGGCACTTCAGAGTGAAAACAATGATGGCCGCCATATTGAAGGGTCATGTGTATTACATGGTGTATTATTAATCTTCCACACATTCTGTTCGCCTCCCACGTCCCACCTAGCGGCCAGTCTCAGGTATTGCACAGCTGTTGTTTCAGCAGGGAAACGGGAAAAGGCCAATCAACAATAAGGATACTAGCATGTGGAGTGGCTACATGGAGGAAGCCTAGTTGCTACCTGGTTGCTACAGCATCATAGGGTCTTACCGGGCAGAAAAGATAGAAATAGAAGGTAAGTGTAACAATAAAAACTCCATAATCACGGGATGAAGGAAGCGGGAACCGGCGAACATTTAAATAAAACTTTAATAACAAAATAAACACAAAACAGCGCGACAGCCCCTCACGGACGACTGCCGCGCACAAACAAAAACAAAACCAAAACACAAAATAAAGCCCAGGCCTGGTCCTCTCTCGTCCTTCACTGTCGTCGCTCCTCTTTTTGTATCCTTCCGATCTCCTCCGTGGGACTCGAGACCGGTGAGTGGAGCAGGTGTCACTCATTTCCCAATCACTCCACGGCTCTCGGCCATGCCCCACTCGTCACAGTTAGGCTTTAAATAAATGGTTAGAGAGTTGGACTTGTAACCCGAAGGGCGCAGGCTCGAGTCTCGGTGCTGGCAATAGTTGTAGGTGGGGGGAGGGAGTGAATGAACAACACTCCCTTCCCTCTTAATACCAATGGCTGAAGTGCCCTTGAACAAGGGATTGAACCCCTATTTGCTTCCCGGGCGCTGGATATAGCAGCCCACTGCTCCGGGTGTGTGTTCACGGTGTGTTCACTTCTCACTGCTGTGTGTGTGCACTTGGATGGGTTAAATGCAGAGCAACAATTCCGAGTATGTTCAAATATACTTTTCAAAATTCATTCCTTTCCCTTTTTTTTTTTTCACCTGTATAAGGGAAGCCAGCATTGGTTTATTCGGTCGCTGTTGTTTGAGGTTATCACCATGGAAGAGAATGAAGACTTGTAGGAAAATACTGACATTTGATATATATATATATCAGGTCACTCCAGTCAGTATTTACACACACACACAGTTGTAGGTGGGTGGAGTGAACACACACACACACACACACACACACACACACAGATTGATGGCTAGATAGCTGAAGTGCTGTTGTTGTGATATTTGACTCGTGAAGTGAGCTGCAGCAAAGCAAACCTACATTACATTTTTTAATGATTTGTTCTGGTCTGTTTAAAAAAATATAAATGTCAAACCCTTAAGATATCATTCAGAAAAGTTTTTTTTTTCTTCCCTCCATCATTCACAACCACAGGTTCCTGCCTTGAGTCAGTCCCTCAGTTGTTTTGCTTGGACTGACTGGAGTGACCTATTTTCACATACTTCTGCTGGATCTGTTCTCATTTGTTTAGCTAATCTAAAGCCACTGTATCTGAGTGAACTGGTCGGAACAGCCAAATAGACTGAACTATTGATCTTTATCATCTTTGTGTGTGTGTGTGTGTGTGTGTGTGTGTGTGTGTGTGTGTGTGTGTGTGTGTGTGTGTGTGTGTGTGTTTAATTTATCATGTTGATCTGTTACTATTTGTGTTTTGTATACAGAATCTCCTATTTCTAAAGACCTGCTGCCCTGTAAAATATGTGGAAGACATTTTTTTTCAATGGTTCTTGTAAGTATTTCTGAATGGATGATAAACTGACAGCTGGTGGTTGATAAGTTTATATGAACTGTCTTGCCATTCAAATGTGCGCACAAACATAAAAATAAAAATTCCAATGTGACATTCTAAATTAAACATAACTATATAATATTTTTCACTATGTTGCAGTATGTGCATTATTATGTGTTGCTAGCAAGTTGCAGTAAAAACAAAACCTGGTATTATTACTCAGTCAGCGCAGTGCTGTCATAGTTATTTGATACCTGCCCTCCTTATTACTGCCTTATTTCCTGTTGTAGAAAAAAAACATGTGCCAATCTGCCAGAAGACAGCAACAAAGAAAAGGAGGGTGTTCGACTCCGGCAGGCAAAGGGCAGAGGGGACTGATATTTCTACAGTCAAACCCATAAAACCAAAGGTGAGGAAACAACCCCACTTAAACCTTACAGTGACACTTTTATAGTAGTTGTTTGGACCTGAATCTAGTTTACCTTGAACTGTATATGTTCCATTCCTGTTCACAGTTGATGGGAAGTGAACTGTGAGTGATTACATCCAGTCTATTGTTCAGACTGCTGCACATTTTTGTCTTGTGTTGCTGCTATAAAATCCATCGCATACATTGGCAAAAGTGTTGTTCACCAACTTCATCTTAGTAGTAACAGAGCATCATGAGCAGAAAGGCAAAGAATCCATTTGACTGGCTTTTAAGCCTCACTGCTTAGCAACACTGTTAACAATTTCCAGTTATGTATAGCTAATAATAATAATAATAAAATTAATAAAGTTATCTTGTAAGGCTAAGGTTTACACTGCCTCAACATGCTAACGTCCAATAGGCATCTGACTTTTTTTCTGCATTGTTTTACCTTGAATAAATGTGGTTAATGCAGTTTAAAAACAAAACAAAACTGTTAAATAGGATGTGTATATATATATATATATATATATTGAACCCCGAGTTGCGGTGTGTTCACTTCTCACTGCTGTGTGTGTGCACTTGGATGGGTTAAATGCAGAGCAACAATTCCGAGTATGCCTTACCATACTTGGCAAATGTCACAACTTTCACTTTCACTTTCATAAAAAGCTCACGAGCTGTATTAGCAACTGATGCGCGGCTTCAGCACTCCTCTCACACAGAAACAGAGACAACGCGCGCATATAGCTCTGTTGTTTGTGTTTCAACTGCCTAAAATCAGTTGTTTTAAACTGCATGGCTATAAAAACGCATGCAAATATAGTTTTCGTGACCACGTGCACAGCAACGTGACATGAGCACACGCATGCTGTTATTCACGCGTCTGCCTGCATCCCCGTGTAATGCATGTAAGACTTCCGTCATTCAAATTATGAAAACGTATTGCCGTAAACAATGTATTTTGTGGCACCACAATACATATTTTACATTTAGATTTGTTGATTTTATCACAGTTCTGACCGTGACCTTAAACCTCAGTGTTCGAATCTCTTGTTCTCCATGAATTACTCCTTTAGTGTATTATTATTTACTTTTTGTATGCACATTCCTTGTTGCTAATTTTTAACGGCATGCATGTTCCTGGGAAGCCAAGCCCATGACCTTTCCCTTGTTCGCGCCATTCTTTATCAGTTAGTTTAAAGGAATACCATGCTTGGCTTCTCTCACAACCTCAAGTTTTTTGGGGCAGTGTGAACATGACAGTAGTTTCTCAACTTTCTGCTTGTTTGAAATTTCAAAATATATATCTTTGGCGAGGTAGTGTCAACCAACCAGCTGACATGCTTTAATTCAGAAACTCTGCTTTGGCTTCAAGTAAGCATACCAGATCTGCATACCAGATGTGAAAAAGATCTCAGTCACAAACAGAGCCCACTATTCAGGGCTGTTATATTTCATGGATACTCTAACATCTTACCCCAGTGTCCTGACATATTCTAAAAACCCTTTTGGTTATGTTTCAGTTGCAAAGTTCTTCCAGCAGCTCAAGTCTGATAAAGTAAGTTGAATGTTTGATTTTGTTCTTTTTTCTCTCTCTCTCATTACTGAATTGTGTGTCTCATCTTGTAACTTATATTTTTAAGGCTTCAGTGTTTTATATTTCCCAGAAACTGGGAGTATCAATAGATTAAAATAAAACATGATTAATTTTGTAATTCCAGATGTATCAAGAACTGCATGTTCTTTTTTTTTCTTTTCTTTCTTTTTTTTTTTTTTTTTTGTTGGTAAAATCAACAGTTGTTGATCAGAAAAAAAAAGAAATGTTGGTAGATGTTGTACATCAAGATTTTTAGAAAATGTTTTAGAAAGCATTTTTATTTAAATAAGATTATAATAATATTCAACATTTTTAACACTTAAAACACTAACAATAACACAATCACAAAATGTAAATCAAGTTTTCATACTGTGCATTATAATATTGTGGTGCCTAAATTAATTTGTAGTCTTTAATTTGATTTTAGTTTTTTTTTTTTTTTTTTTTTTTTTTTTTTTTCATTTAGACAAAATGGTATAGAATTGTAATATTGTCCATATAATATTTTTGGTTATAACATGATAATTGTTGGAATTTTAATAATGGTACATTCCTAAATTTAAAATAATTAAGTCATCTTATTCTCCCTTTGAAGGTTATGTAGTAAGTGATTTAGGAAATGTATATTATCCTGCAATCCTGTTTGATTTCATAAAAATTGCACTTGTTTGCCTGCTTTTAAACTAAATGTTTGTTTTAAACAGCCTGAACCACTGAAGAAGCAGTCCAATTGGCACCGAAAGCATGAAGAATTCATTGCCACCATCCGCGCTGCTAAAGGTTTAAATCAGTTCTTGAAAGATGGTGGACCCCTTCCTCCACCCCCTCCTCCATCCTATGATCCAGGAAAAAAAAAAAAAAAACTAGTTTATTGACACTTGGAATAGTTACAGTAAGATCGATGAACACAGTAACAGCAATTGACTTTTCCAGATTATATCCAGTGTCCCTATTGCCAGCAACGCTTCAGTGAGAATGCAGCAGATCGCCACATCAAGTTCTGTAAAGAGCAAGCTTCCAGAATCTCCAACAAGGCCAAGTTTCCTGGGAGTGATAAAGCAAAACCACCAGCCAGGACTCAGGTGAGGCTTCAGTGAAGATTACTTGGGATCAGCAAGGAGTTTTTTTTTTTTTATTATTGGTAACTTAGATCCATATACCATTTTAATGTGGTAGACATAAAGGAATTATCAAAAACTTAATATGAATACATTTATACATTTAAAGGGACATCTTTAAAGGAATGTGCTTTAATCACGGCCGGGAGGACCTCAAGTGGTCTTGGAGGTGTGTACGGGGTCGTTATTTATACGCTGTTATAAAAAAAACTGGTGAAATGTATATATATATATATATATATATATATATATATATAGTATCACACAGAAGTGAGTACACCCCTCACATTATTGTCAATATTTTATGATATCTTTTCATGTGACAACACTGAAAAAATGACACTTTGATACAATGTAAAGTAGTGAGTGTACAGCTTTTATAACAGTGTAAATTTGCTGTCCCCTCAAAATAACGCAATTTAATTGAACCATATCCAAATTTAATTTAAAGGGACATCTTTAAAGGAATGTGCTTTAATCATGGCCGGGAGGATCTCATACCAATCACTGAGACTCCTTCTGACAAAAAGAATACAGTATAGGTGCATGCCAAAAACAACATGATTCTCTAATGTGCAATTCAGCAAGCCACACCCCCCCCCCCCCCCCCCATTACTGGCAAGGCAAATGTAGTTTTTGATTACCTCAGCTTATTACTCAAGCCAGGGCTGTCGCAAGGGGTGTATGAGGCCCTGTGTGAAGTTGATGTGCGACACCCTCTGCAATTTTGTGTGTGTGGGTGGGTGGGTAGGGGTTGCTAGAGTAACGAACGCAACTTTAACATGCATCTGATCGATTGTGATGCCGTGCTCACTGACATGCTCCCGCACGAATCACAGTCACGTACACGCTCATAAGAATTGTAAGATCTGCTGCATAATAATAATAATGAAGCAATTAAATAATTAAAGGATTAAAAGTTATTTAAAATGGCAAAATTTCATAAAACATTGAGTAGTTTGCATCACTGTAGCCTATTACTGTCGGTCGCTGAACATTTCTATCGTAAAACAGTTTTCTAATACAGTACTACTGTCAAACTCTCGTTGCATTGTGATAGTGAACGTAAGACCTGCCTTCTTTGATTTGATTGGCCATCTCGATTATTTTGACATTGACGAGCGCTGTTGGACCATGGAGGCAGACCAGCCTAAAAGTTTAACTTTTAAAACTTTTTGTTGTCCTAACCACAAACAGCTTTACTCGTTCTTATACACAGAGTCTTATTTTGTCTGTCAGATATGACTATTTTAGTCTATGGGGGTAAATTGATGCCAAAACCATTGAAAATGGACAGACTAAAAGTCACAAATAGATATTACAACTCGTAAACACAAAACACAATCTACAAACAGATAAAAAATCCGCAAACAAAGTCCTCATGATCCACAAATGTAAAACAAGATCTATATAGATACAAAGTCCTCAAACAAACTCTTTGTGATCCACAAATATAAAGCATGATCTACAAAAAGATTAAAAATCCACAAATAAACACATCCCGATTCACAAATAGAAATCAGTGACTTGCACTTAAAAACCAGAATTTGAATGAATGTAAAGTGACTTGTTTGCAGGTGAAGATCATGTTCTGTTTGTAGAATGTCACATTTGTTTTCAGAATTCTGACACTATTGTTTCGCTGTTGTGACAAAATAATGCCATAATCACTGAAAATGAAGAGACTATGAGTCAAAAATGCATATTACAATTTGTAAACACAAAACAAGATCTACAAATAAATTTAAAATCTGCCAATGTAAAACACAATCTGTAAATAGATTCCAAATCTGCAAACAAACTCCTCATGATCCGCAAATGTAAAACAAGATCTACAAATAGATAAAAAATCCACAAACATACTCTTCATGATTCACAAATAGAAATCAGTGACTTGTACTTGACAACCAGAATTTGAATGAATACAGAGTGATTTGTCTGCGCATGAGGGTCATTATTTATTTGTAGATTGTGTTGCATTTGTTTTCAGAATTTTGGCACAGCTGTTTCGCTGTTTTTTCCATTAAAAATTCTACAAATGCCCTCCTCACAATTTGCAAACAAACACAATCTAACTTGTATTTTCAAACCACTGTAAAAAGACATTCTTACACATTCTGTGCAAAGCTCAGCATGCAAGTGTTGAATCTGTGTTTGCAGATCACAGGGCATTCACAGATCCCTCTGCACACGTCTACAGATCTTTTTGGCACTATCTTTCCACAGAGTGTGTGACTACGATCTACACGTGTAGTCAGCCAATCAGGGGTATTGCTTCAATGTGATGTCACACCCCCTCGACAAGCCCTTTTTAAAATAAGAGCTGACAATTCTCTGATGGGTGGGCCGGGCTCACTGCCATTTACCGTTGCCGGTGTCACAGCGCTGACAGGCGGACAGAGCCTGGGCAGCGCTGAGAAAGGACGGACCGACCGACCGATGCTCACAAGATGGGTTGTCAGGTAAGCGGTCGCTTGACTAAGTAGCTGTGTGACATTTAAAGAATAACTTTATCGCACCCCAGTACGTTACCGTTATGCACTGTCGTTAAAACTGCCCAGAAACCAGCTCACCAACAGCCTGGCATTAGCCAGTTGACCCCATAACTTGTCCAACTAACGTTAGCCTAATAATATCAGTTAGCTTTAGCTATAGCTGGCTATAACCAAACATGTGTTTACAGCATAGAACAACAGCACATACAGTTAACGTTAGCAGTTCTTGCACATTTTGTGCCAACAGCAACAAATTAACGTTCGCTGGGGACGTATCGGCACTGTGCCCCCGTAGCATTTATGGCAAATATGTAAGTTAATGACACACTGAACATAGCATTAACATTAACTAGAACAACACATCAAAAACATTCTTTCACCTCAGTTATCACCATTTTGCTGCCCATTGTCTTGCCGACTGTATGTGAAGCTGATGGTACATGGGGCAACTTTTTAAGCATTGTCGCTGGGCAATCTTGCAGAGTGATTGTTGCTTGGGCACTTTCCCACTGAAAAAATACAATACACTGCTATCTGGATAATTTAGATCGGTTGTGGGCCCTGTGTCTCATCTGGTTGACCGTTTATGGCAACATTGCCCAGAAACATTGCTCAAAAAGTTGCCCTGTGTATCATCACATTTACTCTTTATTGATCAACACAGAGCTGCGCTGTTGTCTTGCAGCCTCTGTCTGGTAAACAACCTGCTAGTGTTTCGGAAAGCTATGTGCTCATGTCTTCCCCCCTCTCCCCCCTCTGTCTGCAGAATCCGGACCGGAGGTGGCCCAATCTGTTTCCAGACCTGCCAAACTGCTGTGTGTGTTTGTTTGTTTTTTTTGTTTGTTTATTTCTCTGTGCTGGAGTTCTTTTAAGAAGTTGATGGCTTTATCCAGTTTGTTATTAAATTTGTTATGAATTTTAAACTTGTGTCTTTATTATATCCACACACAAAATAGCTATTTTTAGTCGTCAAGCATATTGTTTTTAATTGTATTACCATCAAATTGCATTGATGGTGATGTTTCTGTCTTATGTCGATTCAGCACCTTAAACCTTTCTGGTGCAATCTAGTCCATATTTGAGGGCTTTTGCCATAGTGGTTTTTGATCAGGTTTATCAGATATATATACCCCTCTATAGTATTTTCACTAACAGAATAAAGGTTTTACAAATCTACAGAAATCTAGAAACTACAATTAGTAGTTACAGGTAAAATGGTCTTTTCCTTCAGCTGTCACTGTGTTGCTGCCCATTGTTGTGCCACGCATGCTCATCACACACTGGCAACTACCTATGCTCTATATCACTATATAGATAGATATGTAACCATCTATCTATAGATGGAAGCATATAAAATGAGCTAAACCTTAAACATCTAGGCTAAAGCATTGAAATCCAACATGCACATTAATGCAGCTTAACATTAATACAGGAAAATCATGTTTATGAAACACTGATGGGATCGTTATACTGCATTTTGACTTTTTACTGTTCATAGTTTAGGTGAATGTCACTACTACTTTCACTTAAGTTAGGTTTTGAACGCTGGACTTTTGCTTTTCATGTACTACTTTTACTGAGGTAGTCTAAAGAAAGTGAATACTATTTCTACCACTCTAAAACAAAAATTCCCTACAGAAATAGTCGACCAGGACACATTGGATAGAGGGAGAACAAGTCTTAACCATAATCTGCATAAACATACTTTCCAAAAAAAAAAAAAAAAGAACAAAAAATATTTTACCAAAGTTGTACATAACAGCAAAATGCAAGGTACACTTTAACATCAGTAATATTCACACAAAAATATCAGATATAATAATGAAACACTGAGAGGAAAATTTTACTTCATTGTACACTATTCTATACGCAGTTGACCATGTGCAATACATCCATAAACACACCCGCAAAGAAAAATAAAATAAAAATAGCAAGTGGGAAATGCCACAGTCCACTTCTAAATCAAGTTACCTCAGTCATATCATGACAAAGGAAATTAATATTTGCCATATGCTGCTCTTACAGATTTTTAACTCTTGTCACAACCTGGCTCAACAGTATGTGACAAAAGAGGGAAACCCCACAGGTCTGAAAATACTAGATATTTTAATAAGCAAATTAAGCAAAATATACAATTGTAGGTGTCTGTCAGATCAGAATGTATGTAGTGTATGTGTGAGTGGAGTGTATGGGTGTAAAACACAAAGAAACAAACAGAACAGAATCAGTCGGAAGGCCAGGAGAAGAGAGTCAAATCATCAAGCAGGCTCCTTTATAGCCACCTCACCCCCGCCCACTCATGTCTCATCCAACACAAACCATCAACCACACCCACCAACCAACTACATTAAATAAACAAAAAAGAAAAATAAAAATACAAAAAAACAGAGAGGGCCCAAACCTGGGGCCATCACACTCTGCAACAATCAGGTGAGTGTTGCAGAGTGTGATGGCCCCAGGTTTGGGCCCTCTCTGCTTCTTTGTGGGTGGAGCTGATGGCTGGTGTGAGATGCAACAGACCTGAGGAGCCGGGTTCAGGTGGCTATAGTACAAGTACAAGTCACTGATTTCTATATGTGAATCATGAAGAGTCTGTTTGTGGATTTTTTTTCTATTTGTAGATCTTGTGTTACATTTGCAGATCATGAGGAGTTTGTTTGCAGATTTGGAATCTATTTACAGATTGTGTTTTACATTTGCAGATTTTACATTTATTTGTAGATCTTGTTTTGTGTTTACAAATTGTAGTATGCATTTTTGACTCATAGTCTCTTCATTTTCAATGATTATGCCATTATTTTGTCACAACAGCGAAACAATAGTGTCAGAATTCTGAAAACAAATGTGACACAATCTACAAACAGAACATGATCTTCACCTGCAAACAAGTCACTTTACATTCATTCAAATTCTGGTTTTTTCAAGTACAAGTCACTGATTTCTATTTGTGAATCAGGATGTGTTTATTTGTGGATTTTTAATCTTTTTGTAGATCATGCTTTATATTTGTGGATCACAAAGAGTTTGTTTGAGGACTGTGTATCTATTTGTAGATCTTGTTTTACATTTGTGGATCATGAGGACTTTGTTTGCAGATTTTTTATCTATTTGTAGATTGTGTTTTGTGTTTACAAGTTTTAATATCTATTTGTGACTTTTAGTCTGTCCATTTTCAATGGTTTTGGCATCAATTTACCTCCATATGATTCCCTTTCGATCGGTCTCTCCCGTTGCGTTGACATGCTTATGGGGAAGTTCCTGTTTACTCTAATACTGAATACTGAATTTGGTGGTGCTGGAGTGCCACCTTTGGCTGAATTTGATCATGGATGCTGACAATGTCGCCTTCCAAGACTTGCCAGTCTCTCCTAAGGGACTGTTTGGCCCTGCCATGGATTGGTTTGCCGAGCTAGTATAACAGTGTAAATTTGCTGTCCCCTCAAAAATTCAACACACAGCCATTAATGTCTAAACCGCTGGCCACAAAAAAGTGAGTACACCCCTAAGTAAAAATGTCCAAATTGGGTGTCAATATTTTGTGTGGCCACCATTATTTTTTCCAGCACTGCCTTAACCCTCTTGGGCATGGAGTTCACCAGAGATTCACAGGTTGCCACTGGAGTCCTCTTCCACTCCTCCATGACGACATCACGGGGCTGGTGGATGTTAGAGACCTTGTGCTCCTCCACCTCCCGTTTGAGGATGCCCAATAGATGCTCTATAGGGTTTAGGTCTGGAGACATGCTTGGCCAGTCCATCACCTTTACCCTCAGCTTCTTTAGTAAGGCAGTGGTCGTCTTGGAGGTGTGTTTGGGGTCATTATCATGTTGGGGGATCATGCTCTGCTTCAGTATGTCACAGTACATGTTGGTGTAACGATAAAAACTTCACAATCACGGGAAGAAGGAGGCGGGAACCGGCGGACACTCAAACAAAACTTTAATAACCAAATAAAGATAAAACAGCGCGACAGCCCCTCACGGTCGACTGCCGCGCACAAACAATATCCAAACACAAAAAACTCATCCTTCACTGTCGTTGCTCCTCTTTTGTATCCTTCCGATCTCCTCCGTGGGACACGAGACGGGTGAGTGGAGCAGGTGTCACTCATTTCCCAATCACTCCACCGGCCTCACTCCGTTCCCACGGCTCTCGGACCCGCCCCACTCATCAGAGTTGGCATTCATGGTTCCCTCAATGAACTGTAGCTCCCCAGTGCCGGCAGCACTCATGCAGCCCCAGACCATGACACTCGAACCACCATGCTTGACTGTAGACAAGACACACTTGTCTTTGTACTCTTCACCTGGTTGCTGTCACACATGCTTGACACCATCTAAACCAAATACGTTTATCTTGGTCTCATCAGACCACAGGACATGGTTCAGATCCAGAGAGTTCTTTGCCATGTTGAACTTCCAGTGACCAGTATGAGAGAGTGAGAGCGATAAGACCAAATTTAACACACCTCCAGTCCCCATTCACACCTGAGACCTTGTAACACTAATGAGTCACATGACACCGGGGAGAGAAAATGGCTTATTGGGCTCAATTTGGACATTTTCACTTAGGGGTGTACTCACTTTTGTGGCCAGTGGTTTAGACATTAATGGCTGTGTGTTGAGTTATTTTGGACAGCAAATTTACAATGTTATACAAGCTGTACACTCACTACTTTACATTGTAGCAAAGTGTCATTTTTTCAGTGTTGTCACATGAAAATATATAATAAAATATTTACAAAAATATGAGGTGTGCACTCACTTCTGTGAGATACTATATAGTTTTTCAGTATTTTTGTACATTCTGACATAAATTATAGGGCTGGTCCGAATACCATTTTTTGAGCTTCGTTAGTAATCAACACCGAATATTCAGAAGGAGGGGGCTGAACAAATTCTTCTCTCTAATAAAGGCAGAAATCTCTGTGTGTCTGTCTGTCTGTTTGCATTTTTATTATGTTGAGAATAGGGTTGTGATGGTGAGGAAATTTTCCCATCGGTTAATTGACGTGTGACAACACCGATAATACCGGTATCAGCGTGGGGGGATTCCATATTTTTCTCACTTTCCTTCACTTTTAAATAGCTTGTAAAAGTGGCGTGTGTGCATTTTACTTTCACTTTCAAATAGCGCCAGTTGGGCGTAAAACAATTGTTTGTTTTTAGTTTGTTTGAATTTTCCCTCTTTTCCTCACTTTCCTTGCTTTTAAATAGCTTATATATAAAAAATGTATATAGCCTATATATAAAACAGAACTTTTATTAACAAAACAAATAAAAATACACCATGCAATAGGGCAGGCTATGCCTAATGTAAAATAACAAATAACTTACATACAGTTTAAATAGGCATACAAAACTGGAATAAGTAAACGTATAATATATAACCAAATAAATAAGAAACATAGAACGTTTATTAGCAAAACTGATAAAAAAAACTTGGAGGCACGACATTCACCTTGATTTCAAATAAAATAAATAAATTACATATTTAAAAAGTTTATATAACGTACAAATCAGCAAACACTGTTGGAACCACTTAAATAAGAAACAAATGTTTAAAAAAAACTTCTAAAATCACCTTAGATAAACTGCAAAAGTCAACAGGCTTTTCAAAATCCAAAATATTCCGATCTCAACACTCACCGCGCTCTCCTGCTGCTTTTGTAGGTGCAAAGACTTATTTCTATATTAAACGTTACAAATAACAGACGTTTTGGCTTGCTGTCTTCTTCAGTGTCAGCCGAAATGTCTTTTATTTGTATTTATTTCCTGTTTAAATAAAGAGAATTTTAGAGTGCAGACCTTGATTTGCTGCCTGTGGGCTGCCTACAACAACCATATTTGTCATTTAAACTGCTTTCCCACGTAAAAAAGAACTATGTATAATGCCAAATAAAGGGTCACAAATGAAACTAGATGGTAAACTCAACTGCTTGAGTGGGTAGCACTAAAGTGTATGCTTGCATGCCGGAATATTGCTCTGCAGAGTATGTAGAAATTGATACTTCATGTTGCCTTAATTATATTTCCATCAGTTGCACCATTTGTTTAGAGTGCTTTGATCGGATTGATATAAACAATGCATGTTTCTGTGTCTGCAGTACAGACCTCCTCCACCAAAGGTGGCAAACTCTCCTGCTGTATCCACAGTGTCATCACAAAAAAATCAACAATAAATATCACAAAGGTAGCGCAAAAGCGCCATCTAGTGGCTAATACAAAATTTAATTTAACTTAATAAACACTATAACTAGATAAAAAAGTTTGTCAAGACAAACTTTAAGTTGGCTTGAGAAAGCCTGAACAGAAAGTTTGAAAAGTTTAGAAAGTTTGAAAAGTTTAAGAAGTTTAATAAAGCAAGTGACTAGCATGTCATTACCATGATTAGCAAAGTTACTAGCATGTTTCTAGCATGATAAGCAAGTGACTAGCATGTCATTAGCATAATTAGCAAGTTACTAGCATGTCGCTAGCATGTTTCTAGCATGATTAGCAATTGACTAGCATGTCACTAGCATGTTTTAGCATGATTAGCGAGTGACTAGCATGTCGCTAGCATGTGGTTCTAGCATGATTAGCAAGTGACTAGCATGTCGCTAGCATGTTTTTACCATGATTAGCAAGTGACTAGCATGTTTTTAGCATGATTAGTGAGTGACTAGCATGTCGCTAGCATGTTTCTAGCATGATTAGCAAGTGACTAGCAATGTCACTAGCATGATTAGCAAGTTACTAGCATGTCGCTAGCATGTTTCTAGCATGATTAGCGAGTGACTAGCATGTCGCTAGCATGTTTTTAGCATGATTAGCGAGTGACTAGCATGTCGCTAGCATGTTTTAGCATGATTACCGAGTGACTAGCATGTCACTAGCATGTTTTTAGCATTATTAGCGATTGACTAGCATGTCGCTAGCATGTTTTTAGCATGATTAGCGAGTGACTAGCATGTCGTTAGCATGTTTCTCGAGCATGATTAGCAAGTGACTAGCATGTCACTAGCATGATTAGCAAGTTGCTAGCATGTTTCTAGCATGATTAGCAAGTGACTAGCATTTCGCTAGCATGTTTCTAGCATGATTAGCAAGTGACTAGCATGTTTTTAGCATGATTAGCGAGTGACTAGCATTTCGCTAGCATGCTTCTAGCATGACTAGCATGTCACTAGCATGTTTTTAGCATGATTAACGAGTGACTAGCATGTCGCTAGCATGCTTCTAGCATGACTAGCAAGTGACTAGCATGTCACTAGCATGATTAGCAAGTTACCAGCATGTCGCTAGCATGTTTCTAGCATGATTAGCGAGTGACTAGCATGTCGCTAGCATGTTTTTAGCATGATTAGCGATTGACTAGCATGTTGCTAGCATGTTTTAGCATGATTAGCGAGTGACTAGCATGTCACTAGCATGTTTTTAGCATGATTATCGAGTGACTAGCATGTCGCTAGCATGTTTTTAGCATGATTAGCGAGTGACTAGCATGTCGCTAGCATGTTTCTAGCATGATTAGCAAGTGACTAGCATTTCGCTAGCATGTTTCTAGCATGATTAGCAAGTGACTAGCATGTTTTTAGCATGATTAGCTAGTGACTAGCATGTCGCTAGCATGTTTCTAGCATGATTAGCAAGTGACTAGCATGTCGCGAGCATGTTTTTAGCATGATTAACAAGTGACTAGCATGTCACTAGCAAGTTTTTAGCATGATTAGCGATTGACTAGCATGTCGCTAGCATATTTCTAGCATGATTAGCAAGTGACTAGCATGTCACTAGCATGATTAGCAAGTTACTAGCATGTCGCTAGCATGTCGCTAGCATGTTTCTAGCATGATTAGCGAGTGACTAGCATGTCACTAGCAAGTTTTTAGCATGATTAGAGATTGACTCTCATGTCGCTAGCATGTTTCTAGCATGATTAGCAAGTGACTAGCATGTCACTAGCATGATTAGCAAGTTACTAGCATGTCGCTAGCATGTTTCTAGCATGATTAGCAAGTGACTAGCATGTCACTAGCATGATTAGCATCATGAATAGCGAGTGACTAGCATGTCGCTAGCATGTTTCTAGCATGATTAGCAAGTGACTAGCATGTCGCTAGCATGTTTTTAGCATGATTAGCAAGTGACTAGCATGTTTTTTAAGCATGATTAGCGATTGACTAGCATGTCGCTAGCATGTTTCTAGCATGATTAGCAAGTGACTAGCATGTCACTAGCATGATTAGCAAGTTACTAGCATGTCGCTAGCATGTTTCTAGCATGATTAGCAAGTGATTAGCATGTCTCTAGCATGTTTCTAGCATGATTAGCAAGTGACTAGTATGTCGCTAGCATGTTTTTATATCATGATTAGTGCGAGTGACTAGCATGTCGCTAGCATGTTTCTAGTATGATTAGCAAGTGACTAGTATGTCGCTAGCATGTTTTTAGCATGATTAGCAAGTGACTAGCATGTTTTTAACATGATTAGTGATTGACTAGCATGTCGCTAGCATGTTTACTAGCATGATTAGCAAGTGACTAGCATGTCGCTAGCATGTTTCTATGATAATCTAGCTAAAACCAGTTGATTCAGTAAAGAAAACCAGCTAAAACCAGCTAAGACCAGCTAAGACCAGCGTGACAGTGGCCAAAACTACTTTAAAACCATGTTAAAAGCATGTTAAAAGCATGTTTCTAACCTGATTATCAAGTTACTAACATGTTGTTAACATGTTTCTATGATAATCTAGCTAAAACCAGTTGATTCAGTAAAGAAAACCAGCTAAAACCAGCTAAGACCAGCTAAGGCCAGCGTGACAGTGGCCAAAACCACTTTAAACCATGTTAGAAGTATGTTTCTAGTCTGATAAGCAAGTTACTAGCATTTTGTTAACATTTTTCTATTCTAATCCAGCTAAAAACCAGTTGATTCAGTAAAGAAAACCAGCTAAAACCAGCTAAGACCACCTAAGGCCAGCGTGACAGTGGCCAAAACCACTTTAAAACCATGTTAAAAGCATGTTTCTAGTCTGATTAGTGAGTAACTAGCATGTTGTTTTCATTTTTCTATACTAAACCAGCTAAAACCAGTTGATTCAGTAAAGAAAACCAGCTAAGACCAGGTAAGGCCAGCGTGACAGTGGCCAAAACCACTTTAAACCATGTTAGAAGTATGTTTCTAGTCTGATTAGTGAGTAACTTGCATGTTGTTAGCATGTTTCTATGCTAATCCGGCCAAAACCAGCTTAAACCAGTGGATTCAGTAAAAACCAGCTAAAACCCAGCTAAGACCAGCGTGACAGTGGCCAAAACCACTTAAAAACCAGCTTGGGAGACTAGCCAAAGCAACTGATCAGCTTAGGCTGGTTTTAGCTGTATTCTCAGTAGAGAGTTTTTTAAGGTTTGCTATGGTAGTAGACAACTTAAATACATTATAAGTCTTATTTTGTAAAAGTTTGCACCCCCTCAATGAAAGTCTATGGGATTTAAGGTAGTTTTGGTAGTCTGGTTTACGAAAACCATAAGCCGGATCAGTTAGAAAAGATATAGCAACCCGAGTCAGACCAGTCTGAAGGTCTGACCCGAGTTTGGTGGTTCTAGCTTGAAAGCTCTAGGAGGAGATAGTGTTTAAAATTTGGCTCAGAAGAATAATAATAATAAACTAGAATGTAAAGTTAGTGAACTAACTTTGATGTTGGCTTGGCCTTGGGCCAAAAGAGCCACTGTACTTGTGTGTCCAACCTTCTTGAGCTGCCTTGGTGGAAAAATAAAACAAACTTCCAACATTATTTTTCTATGGACCCTTGCTGTTTTCTGTTCCAATAAAAAGCCTAGGCTATGACAACAGCTTCAACAGGTTTGGCTAGATGCATGCGAAATAAGTCATGCCTTTTTTCCCCTGTTTGCTATTTCCCATTCCTCTAACTGAAGTATTGTAAGCAACAACACAGAAGGTAAAAGAAACAATGTGGTTTAAGTCAAGGTGAAAATAGATATGAAAATTAGATAAGTAATATAGTTTCCTTTCTTCACTTTATGTGTGATAACTTGAGAAATATGTTGTCAATACTATTAAAATAAGAAAAAAACGTAATGGTACTTAGGAGATTACAGTTTTTGCATAAATACTATATTGGGCTTTATTAAAGTTTATGAAAATAGAATGCATGTATATGCATTTTATATGTATGCACATAAATGGAACATTTTAAAATCTTTGAACAGATATTGAAGTATTTTCCATCCTGTGGCGCCATCGTGTGGACAACATTAGCATTGTGGCCTTCATTTCTGAACAACATCATTATGAAAGGGGACAATGTTTACAGAATGATTACAAATATTTAAATGATTAGTTCAGTGATGAATGATAACTATGTGAGTTGATAAATTGTATTTTGCAATTATAATTCATGCTTTAAGACTTTGTTTTTCAACTTACATTTTTAAGCAGTGATGAATGATAACTATGTGAGTTGATAAATTGTATTTTGCAATTATAATACATAAACTATATAATGATGACAAAATTACAACAGTTATTTTTTTCATAATATTTACTATTGACAATAAAAAATATAGACATACAAAAAAAGCAGCCAAAGACGAATGATCTTCTGTTTTTTAAAGATTAAAAATGAAAACAGAAAGCAGCTGGTAATGCAGTCACTTTAATATTCAAATCCAGTATCATGATCCATTTCCGATTTATTTTTCTACAGTTTATGGTCACGTGGCTGTTCGTCAGTCGTTTATATTCGCCAAGCTATTATGTATTTTGAAATAATCTTTTAATGTGATTTGTGCGTTCTTGCAGCGAAAAGCCAGAATCAGCGTCCTCTGTAACTCGAGAGATCGATGCAATGTCTTTTTCTGGCCTAAGACAAAAAAATATCTCACAAGCACTCATTTTTATCTCTATAATATATTCTTCTAATTGTTTTGTACTGATTCGCTGGAGTGTTTTAATGTAAAAGGCTGTAGTTTCAGTATGTAGACCTTTTTTCCCCATGCCAGTGTTGAAGTCTCGAGCCGTCAGAGAGTCTGCTGCAAATCATTCAATTTCACCATTTACCAGCTCACAAAAATCTGAATTTAGCCGATGGTGTGTTTTAGCCTAATGGGTGGATTGTGTGTAATCGCTGTAATATTTTATTTTTAAAAGGTCTTAAACAGGAATAAAGACGCAAATCCTTAAATTTCCACACTTCAACAGAAGCAACGCGGTCTCGCGTTGTCAAAATAGATGACGTAAATCCTTCATTTTCCACACTTCAACAGCTGAAAAAACACCAACTTTTAGCTCTTGGTTTCTTCTAATGGGTGGATTGTGTGCAATCGCTGTAATATTTCATTTTTAAAAGGTCTTAAACAGGAATAAACTCGATTGTTGTGAGCTCGTCGTGCGACTGCACGAAAGCCCCGCGGTCTCGCGTTGTCAAAAGAGCTGACGCAAATCGTTCATTTTCAAACTTCAGCAGCTGAAAAACACCTACTTTTAGCTCTTGGTTTGTTCTAATGGGTGGATTGTGTGCAATCGCTGTAATATTTTTATTTTTACAAGGTCTTAAACAAGAATAAATTCGTTTCTTGTGAGCTCGTAGTGCGAGTGCAGGAGAAGCCGCGCCGTCTCGCGCTGTCAAAAGAGCTGACGCAAATCGTTCATTCATTAAACATCAACAGCTGAAAAACACCCACTTTTAGCTCTTGGTTTGTTCTAATGGGTGGATTGTGTGCAATCGCTGTAATATTTTATTTTTAAAAGGCCTTAAACAAGAATAAATTCGTTTCTTGCGAGCTCGTACTGCACGAGAAGCCGCGCCGTCTCGCGCTGTCAAAAGAGCTGACGCAAATCGTTTATTTTCAAATTTCAACAGCTCAAAAACACCCTCTTTTAGCTCTTGGTTCGTTCTAATGGGTGGATTGTGTGCAATCGCTGTAATATTTTATTTTTAAAAGGTCTTAAACAAGAATAAATTCGTTTCTTGTGAGCCCGCTGTGAGACCACTCGCTGAACGGAGCGGTGAATTCTCTCTCGTCTTTCTCTCTGTTCTGTGGCCAGATATAAATTTTTAATAAGCCCTGACCCCTATAATATTCAAATATGTTGGTTTAGCTTGTCAGAGTGAAATAAATTCATGTATTTATATGTATTTTTAACCCGATTTAAAAGTGAAACTAAGGCAGACTCCTCCCTCAGTCCCGGGAATTGCTCCTGTAGAGGCGCAATTTTTCTCAGATAATGGGAGTCTATGGGAGATTTCTGACTAATAAAAATTAATAATAAATAAACTGTAAGTCTGATCAGTCTAAAAAGATATAGCAACAAACTACACCCCCGGGGCCCAGGACTCTGCCGAGTTTGGGGGCTTGTGGCTTTAAAGCCCTAGGAGGCGAGTAGCGTTTAGTAAATTTAGTCTCAGAAAAATAATAATAAGAAGTTTAAATAGCATAACAGTATGTTGGCTTGTGCCAAGCCAACATAATAATAAGATTAGATAGTAGATCAGTAAGTTGGCTTTCTCAAGCCAACTTAATAACAGCTGCGCCACAGGAAAACTGTTCCTGAAGTCGCGATGCAGTGTTGGGGTTAATTATTAATAAGTGTGTGCGTCCATTTGAGAAAAGTGAGTCTCTACTTTTTCATCATTTGTTTAAGATTTATTATATATGTGAATATCTAGAAATAATCGAGTATTTGGGTAATACATCCACTCGATAGAATTGATGAGTCATGCCATGTTGTTAGTATAGGATGAACGTCATTGTAAACTGTTCACGCACGTTGTTTGTTAGAGATTGAAGTGTTGCCTCTTGGATTATATTGAAACACATACCTTATCATTTGTTATGTACAAATTAATAAGTGAAGAAATTGTGACTTATAAGTTATGATTCAGCCCTGGTTAAGCTGTGGTATTGTGCTAGACATGATGCTTAGCTAATCAATATCAATAATTATGCTTTAAGTAATATTGATTACTGTTTTGTTTATTTGCAGCCACACACACAACCAACAACTGCTTATGATTATGATTTAAATCTACCATCTCCATAAACCTAAGCTGAGTGCCAACGGCTGTATCCAACTTTGTACCTACATTTTAAAAGTGTGGCAACCGTTGCTGTCTAATGGATGTCTGTGCTGCTGAAGAAAGTTCAGTAAACTGTTCAAACTTGATTCCTGCCTCCTGTCCTGCGTTCTGACAGACGCTCCAAGGCGAGAACTATAACCTCCTAAGCACCTGTGGTCCTTTCTCTCAAACACTCAGCCTATGGGCAGAGTGCTGGCACAGGTATGGACTTGTTTTAATAATTTATTTCCATCTCTAATCAATTATTTCCCTCTTGTTATTTTATCCAAGAATCCCTTTTGTAAAACTTGACACAACCAGAGCTATTAACTTACAGGATTGCTCCTGTGTTCGCCCACTTTAGTGGGGAAAAAAGATTAGTTTTTATTGCTTCCAATCCAGCTTGTATTATTTTGAATATTTTTTATATAATTTTATAGTACATGTTAGTTTTTTTTTTCCAATTAGCTGTGTATGGGCTCAATCTTAAAGGAACATGCCACTATTTTTGAAAATTTGGAGATCACGTGACCCTTCGGCAGCAATGCACGCATAGTCCTTCACTCTGCTCACTTAGTCAGAAATTGTATATATCCTGTCAGTAAATTTTGAACCACTCTTTACCTAGCCCACTATGAGTATCCCCAGCTAAAGCGACGTTCGGGAAAAGAGAGATTGAACAATCACCAATAAAGAAAAAATTCAAAGGTTCCACCATCTCCAGAGAGGATCTCGACGCTGCTATAGCTAATGGTATCAAGCTAGCGCTGTAAAATTCTGTAAAAGAGCTGAAAGCAGAAGTTGAAAAGCTAGCCAACGCAGCAAAGCAGACACAGGATCAGGTCAATTCAGTTCAAGCAGCAACACATGAGGATAGGAGAAAAGTCACAAACTTAAGAAATCAGCTGTAACAGATCACCGAAAAAATGACCGACATTGAAGATAGGAGCAGGAGAAAAAACGTATGACTGGTGGGGTTCCCAGAAGGGGCGGATGTGTTCAATGCAGCTGGCTTCCTTAGAGCTAATCTTTCCAAGTGGATCCCTTCACTGAAAGGCCATGACATCGAGATTGACCGGGCCCATCGCAAGTATGACCGGAAGGAAAAACTCAGATTGACCCGCGTACTCTCATCTTCCATGTACTAAAATGGCATGACAGGTCGGCAATCCTGAAAGGTGCTCGGCAGGCATATCTGGTGAAATATACACAGGACAATGTCACACAGCTATTTTTTTTCCCGACTTTAGTCCAGCCACAACTAGGCAAGGCAAGGCAAGGCAAGATTTATTTATATAGCACATTTCGTACACAATGGTAATTCAAAGTGCTTTACATAAAAGAAGGTAAAATAATCATGAGAAAAATAATTACAAAAATAAAACAAGCAATTATAAAACATAAAACAAGCAATTTTAAAACATTGGAATGATTTAAAAATTGACTTATTTAAAATGAATTTAAAACAGTTAAAAATAGAAAATGATTTTTACATAGAATACAGTGAATATGTAAATACAGTGCAATCAATTCGGACATCGCACAGTGCTCATTCAACAAATGCACAGCTAAACAGATGAGTTTTGAGTCTAGATTTAAATGTGACTAATGTTTTAGCACATCTGATCTCTTCTGGAAGCTGATTCCCAGCTGCGGGCGGCATAGTAACTAAAAGCGGACTCCCCTTGTTTTGTGTGAACCCTTGGTATTTCTAACTGACTCGATCCTAATGATCTGAGTGGTCTGTTAGGTTTATATTCAGTGAACATATCTGCAATATATTTTAGTCCTAGGTCATTGAGTGATTTATAAACGAGTAAAAGTACTTTAAAATCAATCCTAAATATAACTGGAAGCCAGTGTAAGGACCTGAGGACTGGTGTGATATGCTCAGATTTTCTGGTTCTAGTCAGAATCCTGGCAGCAGCGTTCTGGATGAGCTGCAGCTGTCTAATGGTCTTTTTTGGGAAGGACGGTGAGGAGACCATTACAGTAGTCCACCCTGCTGGTGATAAAGGCATGAACAAGTTTCTCTAAGTCTTGACTGGAAACAAAACATCTAATTCTTGCAATGTTTTTAAAATGATAGTATGCTGATTTAGTTACTGCTTTGACATGACTACTGAAACTAAGGTCTGTCTCCAGAATCGCACCAAGTTTCCTGACTTGATTTTTATTTGTTAGACCCCTAGAGTCAAGGTATGCATTCACCTCGAAAACTTCATCTTTGTTTCCAAATGCAATAACTTCAGTTTTTTCCTTGTTTAACTGAAGAAAGTTCTGGCACATCCAACTATTAATTTCATCAATACATTGGCAGAGGGAGTCAATGGGGCTGTATTTATTTGGCGATAAGGCTAGGTAAATCTGGGTATCATCAGCATAGCTGTGATAGGCAATTTGGTTCTTTCTCATTATCTGACTTAGTGGGAGCATATACAGGCTAAACAAGAGCGGTGCCAGAATTGAGCCTTGTGGGACTCCGCATGTCATGGACGTCCACTTAGACTTATGCTCTCCTAGACTCACATAATAACCCTCTCCCTTCTAAGTATGACCTGAACCATTTGAGTACCATCCCAGAAAGCCCGACCCAGTTTTCCAGTCTCTATAGTAGTATGTTATGATCGACAGTGTCAAACGCAGCACTGAGATCTAGTACATACCAGCACTGATATTTTGCCAGAGCTCAGAATTTAAGCGAATATCATTTATTATCTTAATGAGCGCTGTCTCTGTGCTGTGATGCAGTCGGAAACCAGATTGAAAATTGTCCAGGTATCCATTTGAGTTTAAGTATTTGTTCAGCTGATTAAAAACTACCTTTTCTATAATTTTGCCTATACAAGGAATATTAGATATTGGTCTATAATTACTCAAAATGGTGTTATCAAGATTGCTTTTTTTACAACATCTAAGAGATCTGCTTCCAAACACCAAATCAAACATATCAAAAAATAAACAGTAAAGCGCTCACCACTTCTAAGAGATCTGCTTCTAAACAGTTAAGCACACTTTTGAAAAAAGATGTGGGAAGTGTGTCAAGATAGCAGGTTGACGAATTTTAGGTGCTGCACCTATTTCTTCCAAAATTTTTGCTATCAATTGCTTCAAAAATAGACATAGTATCTTTTTGATATTGCGTCCAGATCTGTCTGACCTCTGCATTACTTGAGGATGTGCTAATTGCCTTCCTGATATTAATGATCTTCTCAGAAAAGAAGGAAGCAAACTCATTGCATTTGCTAACTGAGAGCATTTCAGTGGGAATCTGACTTGGGGGTTTGTCAGTCTCTCAACAGTGGCAAAAAAGAGTACGAGTGTTGTTTAAGTTAAGTTGTTTATAAGGTTTGAGAAGAAATTCTGTCTAGCTGTGGCTAGTTTCACATTAAAAGCATGAAGGCTGTCTTTATAGATGTTATAGTGAATTTTTCAAGTTTCGTCTTCCGCCACATCCGCTCGGCTTTTTTCTCTGCATTGTCTTTTTCATACTCTGAACTGCTGTTGATCTTCTCCAAACTGATTTCTGTCTGTTTGTTTTTTCTTACTGACTATTATTGGAGCAATATCATCAATAACATTCTTAACTTTTGAGTTAAAGGAATCAAGGAGAATATCAACGGAGTCTGCAGAAATGCTTGGTGTTAGAGATATAGCCTCCATAAACCGCACACTAGTGTTCTCGTTAATGCATCTCCTTCTGACAGAGACAGATCTAGATTCAGTGGTAGCAGAGATCAATATATCAAAGAAAATACAGAAGTGATCAGATAGTGCTACGTCCTTAATAACAATGGATGAAATGTTTAGACCCCTACTGATGATTAAATCTAGAGTGTGTCCACCCTTGTGTGTGTGGTCCATGCACATGCTGAATCAGGTCAAAAGTGTTTAGAACCGTTATCATTTCTTTTGTAATTTTGTTTTCTGCATTATCTATATGAATATTAAAATCCCCTGCAATAGCAAAACAGTCAAACTCTGAGGAAATCATTGACAACATTTCTGTGACCTCTTCAACAAAGGCTGGAGAGTATTTTGGAGACCTGTAAATAATGATAAACAGAATGCGTGGAGCACCTTTCAGCACAATCCCTAGATATTCAAAAGACAAGTACTGACCAAATGACATTTGCTTGCATTGATAGACATTCTTAAATAGAGCAGCTACACCTCCACATCTCCTAACAGTCCTGCAGACACTCATGAAAGTAAAGTTAGGAGGGGCTGCTTCATTGAGGACTGTTGCACTGCAGCTGTCTTCTAGCCATGTTTCATTTAGAAACATAAAATCCAGATTGGTTGTGGTTATAAAGTCATTGATTAGAAAATGATCATTTTTTAGTGAGCGAATGTTTAAAAATGCTAACTTGATGGCAGTACTTTGTGTCTTTACATCAATCTTAGTTTGATGCATAATAGGCCGCAGATTAGATGAGTTTGCCCTTGAGCTTGAAACGACCTTAGATTTTCTATCACGTGATAAAACTGAAATAGAGAAAGCTACAGGCACACTGGGTTCCCGCTTGTTCTGTAAACATTTGTGAATGTTGCTGCTATTATAGCGGGGACCCGACACATATCACTGAGAGCTGCTATCAGTTGTTTTTGGTTCACCTACAGCAGATGGAGGGTTTGGGCCCTGGCGGGGCGGGGAGAGCTCTCACAGGAGCAGGGCCCACAGGATTTGGTGGTTGGGGGGCCCACCGTTTTTTTTGGTGATATTTGCGGGCTTGCAGCGAATGAGTGAGAGAGTTTAGTCCCAGCATACACCAATTCCTCCATTTTCTGTGAGAAGCACAGAAGTGGAGATGCTGGAGAGAGGGATAATGTGTCCGGTGAGAGGGGCTGTGTCTCTGGTGTTTCCAGTGACTGTGATATGTTGTCCTGGCTTCCCTGGCTGTTTTCCAAAAGGTCGTCCTTGGGTGCTGAGTCTTGTAACTGTTTGGATACATCACAGTCTGTCTGTGAGGAGCTCTGTGGGCAGGGCTCAGCCGGGATAGTGTCCATCAGCAGTGCTTGTTGTGGCTGGATGGTGTTATCAGTGTCCTTGTGGGATATGTCAACCACATGATGACTCGGACCTGGTGTGTGTGTGCTGAATGAATTGACATACTCTGCTGAAGGATGGCGTAAGCAGAAGTAGATATTGTCCTTAAGCACTCTAGCTCCAAGTTTGTTAGGGTGGAGGCCATCCGGTTTAAAAACAGTTGTCTATGGCCCCAGAACAGATTGAAGTTGTCGATGAAATTCACTCCTTTTATATTGCAATATCTTTGTAGCCATGTGTTCAGCCCAAGCAACCGTGAAAACATATTTGTTCCCCTTGCTGGAAGTGGTCCACTGATGAACGACTGAACTTTGAGTCTTCGAAGTGTTTCAAAGAGTTCACTGAAGTCCTTCTTAAGGAGTTCTGACTGCTCTTTCCGAATATCATTCTTCCCCACATGGATGATGATTCGACTTGCAGTCTTGTGCTTCATCAGAATGTTCTGAAGTTCCTTGTTCACATCAGAAACCGTTGCTTGAGGAAGGCAGCATGTTGTTGTAGTCCTGCTACTGATGTTTCTGATAATAGAGTCACCCACTATCAGAGTCCTGGGCTCGGCTGCGCTCTGAGCTGAATGTCGTTGTCTGCTCGACCTTGAGCGCCTGTTAGTGGCAGTGTTAGCTGCTGGTTGATCCGATACATGTTTAATCACATTTGGGGATTCCTCATCCGCATTCATTAATGCTTCAAATCTGTTCTCAAGATGTATAGGGGTGGCAGAATACCAGTATTCACAAGCCTTGTCATAGTCGAATCTGGGGTAGAGGATGCTACAGCAGCAATACGAGAAACTCCTGACAATCTGATGTCTCGTGTTCCTTTGGGTCTCGCTCCCTGTTTGTGCCATCAATTAGTGTGGCGATCAGTTTCGGCTTGTTCCTCTACACTTGGTATAAACTGTTGAGATTCAGAAGATTCATGGGACTCACCGGCTGTATGCTGAGAGGGTCCATGACGACGATCTGCTGAGTGTTTGTGCCTGTTTTGGAAGTCCAGCAAGTAACTTTGTTTCAAGAACCACAATCCTTTGTAGAAGTTTGCAGCAGTTCATGCAACAAGTATATTCAAACAGGAGGCATTTTCTCTCTCTCTTCTGTCTGAATGTAGTCAGTTGTTTTCCCGTCTCCTGAATGTAAGCTGCTGGCAGTGGGAGGCAAGTCTTCTTTTTGTAGTATAATTCCAGTCCCAAAGAGTTTTTAGTTTTAGTGTTTGTGCCAAAAAATCTGTTGTTTGAGCACTGTGCTGATCTGCTGAAGTAAAAATCTTAGAAAAATCTGAGAAAAGTACAGAAATAAGAAGCAAAGCGCAGAGCAGTAAGCTAGAACGTCCGAACGGTAGCAAAGCCGGAAGCAATAATGAGAGAAAGAGAAAGAGATTTAATCCAGAAAGAGATTTAATCCAGTCTTGAAGAAGATGACAGCACTTTGTCTCCAGCCCTTCCTCACATATTCGGCAGTAGTTAAACTATGGCACAAAGATGAGCAGATGATGTTCGACTCTGCTCAAAAGGTGGAGGATTTTGTTAATTTACTGTCACAGAAGACGTATTCTGCAGCGCTACAAAGCAGCGGGAGGGCAACGGCTGCCGTCTCCATCCTTTCAGCTCAACGAGATGAGCTCTGTGGTGATCCTAACCTGCCCTGAAGAGGACAATAAACAAGGTGGCCATGGACACTTGTTAATTTTGTTTTGGAATCTTGCCCCTGTCCTGTATGCTCATCCGCTGACTGGTCAAGTCAAGTCAAGTCAAGTCACCTTTATTTATATAACGCTTTAAACAAAAAAGATTGCATCAAAGCAACTGAACAACATTAATTAGGAAAACAGTGTGTCAATAATGCAAAATGACAGTTAAAGGCAGTTCATCATTGAATTCAGTGATGCAGCTCAGTTCAGTTTAAATCGTATCTGTGCAATAATTTGCAATCAAGTCAACGATATCGCTGTAAATGAAGTGTCCCTAACTAAGCAAGCCAGAGGTGACAGCGGCAAGGAACCAAAACTCCATCAGTGACAGAATGGAGAAAAAACCTTGGGAGAAACCAGGCTCAGTCGGGGGGCCAGTTCTCCTCTGACCAGACGAAACCAGCAGTTCAATTCCAGGCTGCAGCAAAGTCAGATTGTGCAGAAGAATCATCTGTTTCCTATGGTCTTGTCCCAGTGGTCTTCTGAGACAAGGTCTTTACAGGGATCTGTCTTTGGGGCTCTGGTTGTCCTGCTCTCTGCTGTCTTTCAAGGCTGTAGAGGTCCTTTCTAGGTGCTGATCCACCATCTGGACTGGATACGTACTGGATCCGGGTGACTGCAGTGACACTCTGACTTGGATACAGACTGGATCTGGTGGCTATGGTGACCTCGGAATAAAAGAGAAACAGACTAATATTAGCGTAGATGCCATTCTTCTAATGATGTAGCAAGTACATCGGGTGTTATGGGAAATGTTCCCGGTTTGCCTAATTAATGCAGCCTAAAAATGCTTTAACGGATTTGGATATTAAATTTGGACTGGTAAATAATTATGATTTTTTTTTTTTTTTACTATTTTTGGGCTAATGGAGAGCAGGTTTGATTTCTAAGTTTTTGGCTCAGTGGGCCTTTTGGGGACATGTCTTCCACTGAAGTGGACTGGTCACGCATCAACATTTGTTTGTTTTGTTTATGCAGACTTACACTCTTGGTAATGTGTGGTCTGCTTTGGCTTTTGTACATAGTTGTTTTGTCGTTCCTTTTCCCTTGTTTTTTTTCTATGCTCTTCAACAGACATCATTTTTAGACAGACATTTTATTTATTTTGCTTTTCTTTTAAAAGCATTATGCATCTAGGTAGTTTGGTATCTAGGATACATACTAACATTTACATGTCACTGGCATTATGGCATTGCTTTTGTTTCTCTTCAGGTAGACATAATCTTGACATTGCGAGCACACAATGTAGGTTCTGAATATCTTTTCATTGAATGCAAATGGCCTAAATTCTCATATTCAGCGTACCCGGATATTAGAATATTTGCACCATAAATCGCTTTCCTGTACCCTGATACAAGAAAAACGTTTAAAAACAATGCGATGTGGCATGTTTTTCAAAACAAGTATAACAAACTGGCAGCCTTCTCTTGTGCTCATAATAAAACTAAGAGGGTGCTTATCTTAGTCGATAGGAGGTTACATTTAACTATTGAACATACCGGTCCGGAATGATGATGAAGGTAGATTTGTTTTTATACACTGTAAAATATATAATAGCAGGTTAGCACTGGTCTCCATTTACTGCCCGAATGAGGCAGATTTTTGCATTTTTCACAAATATTTCAAATATATTAGCTGAGCAGATTGCTTGTCCTTTAGTGATGGGTGATGATTTTAATCTCTTTTAACTCTCTTAAATCCTGCACTGGATAAATCTCACCCTGATTACTACAGCTAACACCATCCTCTAAGTTATTGAATAAATTTATCGCAGAACTTAATGTAATCTATCTTTGGAGAATCCAGAATACTTCATCTAAGGACTTTACTTTTTTTCTAATAGACATAAGACTTTATCTAGGATAGATTACATATTTCTCAGCCCCATCTTTAATTTCATCTAACTCTTTCATCTCTATATTACCAATTTTTTTGTCTGATCACTCTGCAGTTTTATGGAATGCTCACCTTCCAACATTAAGACCAAGGCCCCTAGAAGGCATCTTAACACATCATTACTAAACAATCAGACATTCATTAATTCGCTAAAAGATCATATAGAGGGAGTTTCTCGAAATTGATATATCTTGTGATGTAGACCCTCAAAAATATTGTGGGAAACGACTGAATGTGGCAATACGAGGATACTGTATATCATTTCTTTTCTGCTCTTGCCAAAGCAAAAACTCGCCAATTTACACAATTAGAAAATAACATCCAATTATTTATTACAAAACTTACAAAAACGAAATTTTTAGTCACCAGGCCTAGATGGCCTTCCTCCTGAATTATATTTAGAAATATGGGATGTGGTAAGGACTCTCATGCTTGATTTCATTTAATTTTGAAATAGAGTATGGTACTTTTCATAGAGACCAAAAAACATCTTTGATATCATTGCTTCTTAAAAAGGGTAAAAATCCGTTAGATTTCTCTAACTACAGACCATGCGATCTAAAAGTTTATGCTAAAACTCTCTTTCTCTCACATGGAGAAAGTAATTCATAGCTTAATTAAAGAGTAATTCATAGCTTAATCAAGAGGACCAATCCGGTTTTTATTAAGGGGGCATCACACATGGGTCAACTGTTTCATGTACTTGATTTTGCAGACTACTCTTCCGAATCATTGTGCGTTTTTTGTTTTTTTTTTACGTGACGCAGAAAAAGCCTTTGATAGGCTAAAGTAGTACTATATGTGGGCAGTTCTGCAATGTTTTGGTTTCGGTGAACATTACATTACTATGATTAAGACACTCTACCACTTACCTGAGGCATCAGTCTTAACTCTTAGACTGCTCTTAGACCCCCCCCCCAGGTCCCTTTACTGCATGGAACGAGGCAGGATGTCCATTTTGCCCTTCACTGTTTTGGTTTATCCCTTGAACCACTAGCACAAGCCATTAGGAAAATAGACTGGTCCACAGATTAAGATTCATAGCCATAATCATATTATTTCATTGTTCGCTGATGCCAAATATCTTATATTTTGATCATTTTGATTATGTCAATAACCGGTATAATTAAGAAATTTGAACACTTTAGTAGTTTTATCGGGGTACAAGATAAATTGGACCAAATCTACTTTAATGCCAACTAACAATGTTAAAGTTAACTCTCCTATCCCCTCATTCATTCATATTAAAGATTCTTTCATTTATTTTGGGTATTACCATAAATATAAAGACATTATAAAATTGCAAGAAACCATTTTAATATTTTAGTCAAGATCAGAAGTGATACTCAAAGATGGAATAATCTTAAAGTTTCTCTTCAAGGCAAAATCTCCACCGTAAAATTAAATTTGTTACCTCGACTTAATTTTATTTTTTTCTATGTTGCCACTTTCCCTTCCTCCAAGTTACTTTAAGGAGATCAATCCCATACTTTCCCAGTTTATCTGGAATGGTAAACGGCCCAGAATAATGCTGCGTTCCAGGCAACCTGTAACCCATGTTTTTCCAAACTTCTACCCGTGAAAGTGCACCAGAACGGCAGTCAACCCGTCGTGACTTCCCATCCATGAACTTGTACTAGATCGATGTACTCCCAATTCCGAGCATCTGACATCATATAGCCCGCAAAACACTATGGCAGCCCCTACGGATAATATTGCTTACAGATGCAGTGTTAATGCAAGTGGTACACGGTAGAAATAGACTTTAGGACAATATAACTTTGCAAATAAAATTAATAATCTAGCTACAATTCCTTGCGCTCAGGCAGTTGGCGTGACTTGCCTGGAAAGCTACAAAGTCTGAGTCGTGGTTTTGAAGTCTTGACTTACGGGCTCAAAAAACCTGCCTGGAACGCAGCATAAAACTTGCCATGTTGTGCCAACCTATACTTTCAGGAGGATTGGCTGTGCAAATTTTGAATTATATATATTATTGTCATTTCAATTTAAGGTCTTCATACTTGGTTTGACCCTCAATCTAAAGTTTCATGGAGAGTAATCGAAGCTGACAAGGTCATACCACATAGGCTCCAAACTGTAAATTTTTTGCTGTCACAGGAAATAAAAAGTTATACATATAAATTTGGCCCGGTTGTGGCCAATTCTATTACTGTCTTGAAAAGTGTGTAACGAAAAGTGAGGACCGTTCAAATTTGTAACAACACACCCTTATGGAACAACTTAAAATTTTATGTGGAAATCGGCCATTTGTCCCAGTCCTCTTGGTCTACATTGGGCATAAATACATGCGGTGACTTATATGATAACCAAGGACTCTGCTCATTTCAAGAACATACGAACTAGGTTTTGTTTACCAGCATCATCATATTTTGTCTTTTTTTCAGTTTTACGCTCTGCTCTCAAGGCCTATGGAGTTCCCTGGGCATCCCCTATTTCCTCTCATCCTATGTGGGATTGGGTCGCACACCATCCTCTGGTCGGCCATCTGTTTCTTTAATATATTGTAAACTTAATGATCACACTGCAAAGCCTCTTTCTATTAAACATATATGGAATCGTGAATTAACAGATTTTGACTATCGGTCAACTGGAGAGGGGTGTGGTCTAATCTAATCTTAACTTCTAAAAACTTGGCTCATCGTCTTATCCATTTCAAAGTCATCCATAGAGCATAAATAACTCCTTACAAGAGGTTTAAAATGAAACTGAAATTTTTTGTTCCGCAGATGTTTTCTTTTGTTTTTTATCTGCCATCTCTATTTTTCTGTCGCTCAGCTCCACTCATGTCCGTCCTGTGCAGCAGACTAGTGTGCACTGAACGCTCTCTCGTCCACATCATGAGTAGACATGCCTCTTACTGCTGATTGGCCATAAGTTTGTTTTGCTACTCGGCCCCGAATCAGTTTCTAAAGCGTTTTTTAAAATCGCCTACCCCACCTTTAATTGTTTTGTAATAGTTTTTTTTTTTTTTTTTAGGTAACAGTAACAACACTGAACCTGTCCATGTATTCTTCTAATTTTGTCCGACCTCGGACCGTTGTCTCCTTTTTAATACTTTAATTTTTAAACATCAGTAAGAAAGTAAAATTGTCTTTTGACTCTCTTCAAAACATTTAAAAATGCACATTGGTACCATTGAGTTGACAAGCATCCATCAGTTGTAAGAGTTTTTGGTGTGCTCCTAAAAGACAATATTATATATATATATATATATATATATATATATATATAGTATATATATATATATATTCAGATATTTTTGGCCCTGTTCCCTCACACAAAGCAAAGAATTAGAGAACATAAAGTGACATAAAGATGGTACTTTTTTTTATTCAAATTAAAATAAGGACATAAAAAAAAAAAAATCAAGGCCTCGAAAAGCTCTTTCCCCCCCCTTTTCCTCTACAGGTATTCCTAGCAGCAAAACCTCATCCACTGGCACAGTGAGGAGTGTATCATCAGGATACTCTCCATTACGAAACACCTCATATGGCTTGACCAGCTCTCCCTCTGAGTAAGACACCAGCTCACTGACCAGTCCTGATATTTGTCATTTTCTTCAGGCTTTTAAGATCATCATGTTTGTGTTTGCAGAGGGAACATGAAACCCAAGGTCATGGTTTCACAAAGCTTGCTGAGGAATCCACCTTCTGGTATAGGGATGAACAAGAAGAAGGTCCAAAATGTGAGTGACTTCTTGTGGTGAATAATGCTAATGAAATGGACTGGGAGAGCCATCAACTGCTCCTATTCAATCACTTATTTTTTTGTCTTTTCTATTTCACAACATCAGTTACAAAATGTCTTTTAGTCAGGTGTCAGTGTTTTTAGGCCAGTTTTTTTTTTTTTTCTTTTTTTTCCTAACCTAACCTCTGGGTTGCAGAATTGTTTTTATTAGACCACACTGACTTATTCACATTTTGAACTTTTGTTAGGAATGATGTGAAAAATGAAAATGAAATACATTTTTCCACACCACGCACCAAGGTTTGCCACTTGTGTGGGACCAAGTACCCTGTGGACTAGGCCAAGTTCTGCTGCGAGTGCGAAGTGAAACCAATGTGCATTTAATAAGTTCACATAATAGAACAACTGACTCACTGTAGCCTTTCCAACCCACTAATGGACTTGGCAAATCCTTGTGCTGTACAAATATTGCCCTTGTGATCTGCTTTTGTTTCTGTAGAATGAATCTCATCTCAACCTTCTCAGTTTTTTTTTTTTTAATGAAAGTGCAATATGATTGGTTATTGCTACAAAGGGAGTAGTATTCTCACCGTTACAATTATGATTAAAATACTGATATGTTAAAATTGACTTAAATTGATCTAGGCTTTAAAATGGGACCATATCACACACAAAATGCAACTATTCTAATGTTAACAGGTCAGTATCTCTTTGTATTGTCATTTTGAGGGAATTCAAATGCTATTGTTATTTTACTGAAATGTCATGTACATCCATCAAGAGCATCAACCATGTTAGGTTGACAGAGATCGAGGCATTGGTGTCTGTTTATGCTGATCTCAAGCTCATATGCATTTCAAAGCATCACTCTGCACCCTGTTATGCTTGTACAGCTGCTGCTCTGGCAGCAAATATACAGTGGTGTGAAAAAGTGTTGGCCCCCTTCCTGAGTTTGTCACACTTTCAAAATATCACACCTACATACAACAAAAATTAGTAAATAAAAATGCGTATTTGGTGTGCTGTCCGGGGAGAGGGCTCCGAGCTTGGCATTTAGCCCAGACCCAAGCGCTCCCCCCAAGCGCTCCCCCCAAGTGTTCTTCCCCGTGCTGGGTTAGGAACAGGCTGAAGGTGAGGAGTCGGGGTGGTGGAGGGATGCTGAAAGACTAGAAATAACGAAAGTAGGACTGCTTTGATTATTTATAGGGGTTCTCTCATGCGCTGATTGGATAGATGGATGTGATTACTGATGATGAATTGGTCGTGTTAATTATCTGCGCGTGCTCCTCCCAAAACTTGTTAATAAAACATCAATTAATGTTTCAGATCATCCAACAAATTTAAATATTAGTCAAAGATAACACAAGTAAACACAACATGCATTTTAAATGAAGGTTTTTATTAAAAAAAAAAAAAAAAATACATGGCCCTGTGTCAAGAAGTGATTGCCCCCCTTTAAAAACTATGGATTATCACACCTGAGTTCAAGCCTGAGTTCAATTTCTCTACCACACACCCAGGCCTGACTAATACTCAATTACTGCCACACCTGTTCGCAATCAAGAAATCTCTTAAATAGGACCTGCCTGACAAAGTGAAGTAGACCAAAAGATCCTCAAAAGCTAGACCTCTTGCTGAGATCCAAAGAAATTCAGAAACAAATGAGAAAGAAAGTAATTGAGATCTATCAGTCTGGAAAAGGTTATAAACCCATTTCTAAAGCTTTGGGACTCCAGCGAACCACAGTGAGAGCCATTATTCACAAATGACAAAAACACGGAACAGTGGAGAACCTTCCCAGGAGTGGCCGGCCGACCAAAATTACCCCAAGAGCACAGGAACAAGAACATCCAAAGAACTGCAGGCCTCACTTGCCTCAGTTAAGGTCAGTGTTCATGACTCCACCATAAGAAAGAGACTGGGCAAAAAAGATCTGCATGGCAGAGTTCCAAGACGAAAACCACTGCTGAGCAAAAAGAACATAAAGGCTCATCTCAGTTTTGCCAGAAAACATCTTGATGATCCCCAAGACTTTTGGGAAAATACTCTGTGAACTGACAAGACAAAAGTTTAACTTTTTTGGAAGGTGTGTGTCCCATTACGTCTGGCGTAAAAGTAACACCGCATTTCAGAAAAAGAACATCATACCAACATAAAATGTGGTGGTAGTTGTGATGGTCTGGGGCTGTTTTTGCTGCTTCAGGACTTGGAAGACTTACTGTGATAAATGGAAACATGAATTCTGCTGTTTACCAAAAAATCCTGAAGGAGAATGTTCATCCATCTGAGCGTGACTTCAGGCTGAAGGGAACTTGGGTTCTGCAGCAGGACAATGATCCAAAACACACCAGCAAGTCCACCTCTGAATGGCTGAAGAAAAACAAAATGAAGACTTTGGAGTGCCCTAGCCAAAGTCCTGACCTGAAGGTAGTTCATGCTCAAACCCTCCAATGTGGCTGAATTACAACAACAGATAATAGATTAGTGGACCAAAATTCCCCCACAGCGCTGTAACAGACTCATTGCAAGTTATCACAAACGCTTGATTGCAGTTGTTGTTGCTGCTAAGGGTGGCCCAACCAGTTATTAGGTTAGAAGGTAAACACTTTTTCACACAGGGCCATGTAGTTTTGGATTTTGTTTTCCCTTTATAATAAAAGCCTTTATGATCCAAAACATTAAAGCGTGACAAACATGCAAAAAAAGAAATCAGGAAGGGGGCCAACAATTTTTCACACCACTGTAGCTTATGAATACCTGCTATTTTGAATATGACAGAAATTAAAGAATTGAATGGTTAAAATGGATTGAACTGATCCTACAGAAGTAAAATGGAAAACAGAACCCAGATTGTGTTCTGTTTGATGCGTTTATTTAATCGTTTATTTAGGGCTGCCAATTTAACATTAATTTAGTATAATTATCTGTTTATCTATTAAAAATAAAAGCATTTCATCACTGACCCACATAATTCCAAAACACCTAATCTACTAACAACACACAATAAAAATAAAAATAACAATCATCATCTAAATTCTCTTAACAACAAATATTAATATACTGTATGCAATTTATGTAGTTATTCATTAAAGCATTTATTGAGAGCCCTAGATTTTTTTTTTTTTTAACATGGTTCTGTTTTGCATTTCAGTTTCTTGCTATGAACCCAGTTTTTTCCCTGGCCAGCTACTGGCATGACATTACACAGATTGAAAACGAAAGGCTAAATTTTGATGTTATACAGCACTAAAAATATGTTTTTAGAAGTCACCATTTCATGTCAAAGGTTCTGGAAAAAAATAGAGTTCTGCACTGTTATATAAAAAGGATATATATTTGTGTAATAGGAAAGCAGGAGAAGTGAACAGAGAGTTCTTTATACAGGAGAAGAGACCCTATAAACCACATGTACCATATAAGCCCACCTGTTTATTTTTTTTATATATATGAATGATAGACAGCTTGTTTTACTGCAAATGTCTGTCAGTCACTGTAGGTTGCTTTAAAAAAAAATCTGTAAAAAGACCGTTTTTACTGATACAAACTTTTAAAGATAGATCTGTAGAAATAAAAACTGGATAACCACATTAAATTGAACCATTTGGGTCAAAGACAAAGTTTAATGTTTTGTCTATTATTATGATACATAAATATGATTCTTTTCAAGAGGCTTTATAAGAAATGGTTCTATTGATAACCCACAAAACAAGGAACCACATATAAAAAAGCATTAACTAAATTCATTGCATTTGGAGCATATCCAGTTCATTACCTTTACCGACTTACAAAAAATAAAAAAGACTGGCTACCCACAAAAGGGGGACGGAATGTGATCCAGATTACTGGGGGAGCGTATTGAAAGTTTTTATATTGGGCCCAACAAATGCTACAGTTGCTGTGCCGCTCCAGGAAAATAAGAGAGGGTTCACAAATGTGATGCTTTGTCAAAAAAATAAAATAAAAAAAAATGTTAAAAAGAAAAACCTGAAACGGACAGTGAAAAAGTGGGTCCTGATAGATGATCAACCAAAGAAAAGAGAAATCTCCTGACTTTCTTAAAAACTGTGTTTCTAAAACTATATACATATATATATATATATATATATGTGCTTAAAAAAAAATCATATCCAAAAATTAGCGTTTTAATTAACTAGGCTGATGAATGAAAACATGCATCGAAACTGAAGTGTTTATTTAATAAAATGCAATGGTGGGTTTACAGTATTTGGAATATACGACATGTATATAAAAAATAATATATTACTAATAATACCACCACCACAGATTTTCAAAAAAAAAAAAAAACAACAACAATGTTTGAAAAAAAAACAAGTGTTTCAATGGTAGCTTAATCATCAGCTTGCTAAGAATGATTCGAATTGGGTGAGCTGAATCGCTTCCCCAAATAAGAAGCAGATGTAGACCATAAAGTTCTAACTTGAGGCCTAGAGAGTTAATATAATAGGCTTTGGCCAACTTTGTCACTTACAGCAATGTACAGAAACACTGTAAGTTTCATTTGCACACCCTCTGTACTCATTCAGCAATTAATAGCAAAGATAACAATACAAAGTACAAAGTTTTGATACATTTTCATGCATAGTAGTATTTTTCATGTTAATGCTTTGCATATATTTTCCCATAAAAAACACTTTGTCCTCAGACAAATACTGAATAGTGTGAAAGGCATATGGTTAGTCCAGTTACTTCATATTCTGTACAATCAAATCTTGTAAGAGAGATGGATGGAGGCCAAGTATTATATACCGGTTTGCTCTGAAGTCTTCCCACGCTCTGGAAGGTCTGTGCTGAGGGACAGATACGTATTGTATTGTTCATATTGTATCTCTAAGTTGGCAAGAATGTCTTTCACTCTGCAAAATCTTCCACTTTCGTCTTTGCTGTTTCAGCTCTTTTGTCCCCTCCCTCTGTTTATCCACAAATTAAACAAAAAGGAGGTTTAAATCAATTAAAACGGTGTAAAAAGAAAAATGAATGTGAGGAAACGGGTTGTTTCGGTTACCTTCTGATGACACCAACATCTCAAAGACGCATTTATTTCTTCCACAAGCTTATATAAACCATCTTTTAGTTGTCCATTTACATTCTCTGATTCCCTCATGATTCTCCTCAGTTTTCCATTAACCCTGCAGATTTTTCTGTGGGTGGACTGTTGTGTCTGTGAGCACATCAGAAACAAACCAGCAGTTGAGTGACAAGAATGGAGGAGAAACTTGTCTTTAAATAGGCTTGTTAAACTAACAAGTTGCATCTGTGTCTATTTGCTGTGAAGAAACCCCAGCTTTCCCTGCACTTCATATGGAAGAGCTCTGTAATGAGTGAGAAGGGCAGGCCAAAACATTTACTTACCCAATCTTAGAAACTACATTTGCTCTTTCCGTTTGAGAGAGAAACATGACTAACATTTGAGTAATCTCCTGAACAACATGGAATTTGTTTAATAGATAAGCATAAACATTTTTCTTACATTTTGTTGGCTCCTTCAACATGCTCACATTTCTTATTGTGCAGTTTGAATTTAGTTGTTCAGTCATAGCCTCCTGCAAAGTACAAATACAATTTTGTTACGTTTAATTTTTTTTTGTTTTGTTAATGTTTAGAACATTTCATTTTGTAGAAAATACATGTTTATTAGCCATGGTTCATAAAAAAGTCAGTTTTTCTATCATGTGGCCTATTTTATTAATATATAATGCCTGGAACAAAACCATATTTTTTTTACAGAAAACTCCTGCCCATTTTATTGTAAATTTAATAGCATTTTATTTATTTATTTTTTCACACAAGTGAGAATAGGCCAATATGAGATAAGCTGTTAGAATCCAGTCACCTACATGGCACACGTGTAATTTTGATACTTACAACGTGCTTCAGCTGAATCTTAATGATATTGCGGTAATCCTCGGTGATCTGTTTTTTATTGTGGCCACTTTCACAGGAAAACGCAAGAGGTAGTATAATAAGCATCAAAACAGAAGTACCAAGACGATGCTGCGGATAAAAAAAAAAAAAAACACATGCACATGTGTAACCATTCAAAGTTACAGTGTTAAACACACGGTTTCATTCAGTGGTATGCATGATTTACGCGTAGCCTACGCACCACTCAATACTTTGCCATTCAATAGGATCAACCTGACTGAGCTTTCAGGATGATCATTTCCATAAGAATAAACCCTCGTGAACATTCACTTTCGTAATAAACATGCTTTTTTGTAAATCACTTACGAGTTTCGTTTTGATTGTTGCTTACAATCACTGGGAATCCCCAAGTAATGATAGCTATAAATACAAGCTTTTCCCTGTAGCCGGGCTCAAACTGCGCTGTGCTCGTGAAGGTAAGAGTAGCCTAATGCATTAATTCAGCTTGTTTCCTTGTGCAACACTGACAACTTACCATTGGTCATTTTTGAGCCATATTCACATGCAGACCGAAGCCGTCACTGCAAACTCGTTTCAAGATGAACAGATGGAAATGCATGCTTTCCTACTGATTTTCCACGTGAATCAGTTTGGTGGTCAGTTGTTTTATTGACTCGAATGCTTTCCCCGTCTTTAAGACATTGAAACGCTCATAGTCCATTGGAATTAAACTTCCGTCACTGCTGGATCTCATCGCTTTCGTTTTGCCTCTGCATTGGCTGGGGCTATATCGCTTCGAGACATGCTCCGTGTGAGTTTGAATCGAGCGGAGAGGACAAGTTACCAAAAGGAGGGGCCTTCCCGGTTTCCACATGACAGCTGGTGACAGCTGCAGTCAGTCTGGTTTGATCGCATTATATCGTCGGAGAACATCATGTGCGTGACTAGCTGTAAACTAGCGAGTATATGTCAATGTCTGTGTCAACGACCCATTAAAGTTGGTTTCAGTGTTTGGTTCATTTAAGGAATTCCCCCAAAAATATTGTTATCCAATTAGTGCGATGATCCGCGCACCTCAAGTGGAACAGATTCCACTGAATCTTATCGCAATAAAAGTCAAGTGACTGTCAAGTGCAGTATGACGGTGCTGTTTTTCGTTTATCTTCTGAATCAGATTCTAGTCTGGAAAGACAGACAGATTCTTAATTAGGTTTTGGTGGTGATAAACATTTGGGATTCTGAATCATTTTATTGTTTTTTGCGGGGCCCCAGTGCGGATTGCACCAGCGGGCCCTGTTTGAAATTGTCATTTGTATGTTCTTCTATTTTATTTGTGCTATTTACACAATGTTTACTTTTTTCAAGTTTGTAGGTAGCCTATAGAAACCGAATAATCAAATGTAAAATAGCACTGCATAGTCTTCACTGTAAAAAAATAAATATACAGTCAAACCAAAATTTATTCAGACACCTTCAACATTTTTCACATTATCCCAGTTTATTTGCTTTAGTTTAGAAAATGGTTATAAAAATATGACAAGAACTCAGAGTTAAACTGTGTCAGAACAAGTTCATCTTGATGATGTCAGATAACTTTGATGGAAAGTTATGTAATGGATTACAATCAACCAAAAATTCAGACAACTGATAGTATGACAATATTTGCACAACTATCAATACTTTGACCAATTACCAAGCAATGCTACATTTTGTTCAGTATGTGGTGTATAAAATTTGCATTAGCAATTTACTTACACTATGTACCCAGGGGCGGACTTACCCATTAGGCAAAGGTAGGCGACTGCCTTATACCCCCAAAAGGCAGGGGTCCCTTAAACTGCTTTTCATATACGAGATGCGCATTAAGCGCGGACACGCGAACGGTTGCTGTTTACGGTGTTTATTACCACGACAATCGTCTGCGTGTCCGAGCTGAACGTGCTTCTTGTGTATCCTGCTTGTAGCAAGTGAAAAATCGTATGCATCTGAAGCTGACTGGTGCACGAGCGCGAGGTCTCTCTTTCCCAGCGCGCGCACACCTCTCTCTCTGCGTCTGCTCTGTTCAGCGAGCGGGTGAAAGGAGCTGCGCTTTCAGTTAAAACACAGAGGCGTTGCTTCTCTAATTTTACATGCAAGTATAGTCGAAATCACAGCACAGCTATTGTCTTTATCTTATGTGTAGCCTTTTTGATATTATCAGACGACGGCACGATAAATCAGGCTTTTTGTGCAGATTAACATCTTGGAAGGGAGAGCTGGTTAGTCTTATTGGGTCGCGTTTCAGTCAGTATTTCATATTCATCCCGTTGTCTGAGAAAAAAAAACAGTCAAATATATAAATGAAAACAGTTTTGAGAATTTAGCTGAATCAAAATACAGTATGTGGCACAGAGAGGCAAACAAATGAAATAATAAATAATAAATGTACATTTTGCATGTTCAGAAGAAGTGAGCTGCCCTGTCCTGCAAAAATGGTTTGTGTAAGTAAATTGCTCAGTGCAAAGAAAGAGAAGTAATGGGAACTTAGTATTTCTATGTTTTTTTGTTTTTTTCTTTCATGTGTCTAATAGACATGAACAAGTTCTTTGAAAAACATCTATGACCTATGAAACATGTCTACTCTTCATGCTCTATGGTTTCACTAATAATAAACATATATTACATAAAGCATCCATATTTGTCCATGCCCAGATTAAAAACTTGAGGGCCCGGTTTCACAAACGGGACTTAGCTTAAACCAGGACTAGGCCTTAGTTTAATTAAGATATTTAAGCAACTTTTACAAAAATGTCTTAGAAGAAAATGTTACAGGTGTGCATCTTGACACAGAAGAATCATTTTTAAGATATGTCAGAGCAAGATATTTTCAGTTGAGACAGCTCAAACAAGCATTTTTATCTCGGACTAGCTTAAGCCTTGTCTGTGAAACCATGGGGAAAAGTATTAATTTAAGGTACATTTAGAACAGATAAAAATGTGTGTTTAAATTGTGATTATTAACAAGTTAACTCATGACAATCATTCAGTTAATCACGATTAAATATTTTAATCGATTGACAGCCCTAAGTTAAAATGACTAAAATATAATGTAGGCTTACGCTGGTAACTCATCAGTGGACTTTCCTCGCCAATATACGCTATATATTTTTCAACATTTTTCTTCAGAAAAGTTTCGATTGCATTTTCATCATTTTACCTGAGTAAAGTATCATTTATGAGCTGAGCTCCTTTGTTTACAGCCATTACTGGGGAAACCACTATATTTATGATGTTCCAAAAGCACCTCCTACTGGCAGAGAATGAATGTGCAATTTCAATAATCCAATCTGCTGTT